>NC_081568.1:7015223-7122573 GCF_022355385.1 Mustela nigripes
CAAGCCGCTGCCTTCGGCTCAGGTCATGATCTCAGGGTCCTGGGATCAAGTCCCGCATCAGGCTCTCTGCTCAGCGGGGAGCCTGCTTCCTCCTCTCTCTCTCTCTGCCTGCCTTTATGCCTACTTGTGATCTTTCTCTGTCAAATAAATAAATAAAATCTTTAAAAAAAAAAAAAAAAAAAAAGAGCATCTTGCTATATGAGTTAATTCTCTTACAGCTAAGTTAACCCGAACTCTAGGGTTCTGATCTCTTAACTTTGAACTAGAAACTTTATTGATTAAACAGTTTATGTATCAGGTTTTTCATTAAAGACCTGAATATCTTAGATTTTAAGTAGCCCTGCTGATGCATACACACGCGCGCGCACACACACATACACACACACTTTATTAAGTATTATGACGCATGACACATTATTCATAATTATCTTTCTCATGGTAAAGTTCTCACATAATGCTTGGCTTTAGCGCCAAAGAACATAGCAGTGTTTTGAAAAACTCGGGTTGCTTCTTAGGCAATTTGATTCCTAGATCCCACATCCTCGACAAGTCCATGCTTTTCCTTCAGAGTTGGAACTTGTATATTTTTTTTTTAAAAAAAGCATCACTAAGGTATAACTGAGACACAATAAATTTACTCGTCTAAATTCAACAATTTTCAACAAATGCATAAACACTGTCACCACCACCTTAACTGTGCTATGAAATAACTTGTACCAACCCACCAGATCTCTCGTGAACCTCCGCAGTGAATGCCTCGCCTTGCCTGTGCCCAGGCAACCATTCATAAATGCTCTCTGACTTTAGTTTTATCTTCTATAGACTGTCACATACTGAGATAACACAGAACATATAGTCTTTGGTATCTGGAATCCTTCACTTAGGATAATACTCCTGAAACTCATCCGTTGTCTCTCTCAGTATTTTGTTTCTTTTTATTGCCTGGGAGTATCTAGATCACGTAACCAATTTGTCCATCCCCACGGATGGACTTCCGAGTTATTTCCAGGTCTTGGCTAAGAAGAATGAAGCTGTTATGAACCTCTGCATGTAAATCGTTCTGTAGACATTGTTCAACATTCCATTACCTTTGGCAAACACCTCCGAGCAGCTTTGCTGGGATGTATGGTAAGTGTATGTTTAACTTTTGCATCAACCGTATGTCTTCCAAATGCTGCGCCATCTTGCGTTATCAGCAGCACACCGGGAAAGGTCTAGTCCCACCACATCCTTGCCATTGTTCAGTACTATCAGTCCTTGTAGTCGCTCTGCTGCGTGTGCAGAGGTGCGACACTGTGGCTGCCATCCGTATTGTTCCAAATGGCCTAAAGCCCTAGGCCATTTCTTAAAATCTAAATGATTTTCTTATTCCATTGGAGGAATTTCCTTATATATGGTGGACACAAACCTTTGGTAGATAGATACACGTCTGGTAATTATTTCTGGCTTGCTCTTCCTTATTCTCAATAATATCTTTGAAGAGCAAATATTTTTAAATTTGATGTGCTCTAGTTTATACAAAAGTATGTACGTGCTTTTGGGGATTTTTAAAATCCTAATAAATCCTTGCCTAATTCAAGGTCTCAAGATTTTTTTCATAGGTTTCCTTCTAGTAGTTTTATAATTTTAGCTCTGAACTATAGGCCGATGATCCATTTCAGTCCATCTTCGCATATGAGATATCCAATTTTTTCCAGCACCATTTGTTAAAGGACTATCCTTTCCTCATTAAATTACCATGGCTACTTTGTTGAAAATTAACTGACAACGTATGAGCGCATCTGTTTCTGGTCTCTGCTTTCTGTTACATTGATGTACACATGTTCATCCTCGTGCAAACATCACATAGTCTCGAATTTCGGTATTGTCAGCCTTCCAATATCGTTATCTTGTCTCAATACTATTTTAGCCTTTCTAAATCCTTTGCCTTTCCATAGACATTTTAAAACCAGCTTTTTGATTTACATAATAAAAGCACAATAAGATTCTGATTCGATTTGCATGACCCTATAGATTGCAATACATATGCTACAGCTGAACTGATATCTTAACACTGAATTTCTGAATTATGAATATTTATCTCCATTTGTTTAGGTCTTTTTAATTTTCTCAGTAATGCTTTTGTAGCTTTCAGTGTTTGGCTCATGTACATATTTAGCTAAATGTATCCTTATTTCATATTTAAGAGCCACTATGAATGATAAAATTTAATTTCAATTTCTAATTTAGTTAATATATCACAATGCGATTGAATATTTTTATAATCACTTTGTATCTTAAAATCAGGAGCTAACTTATTTGTTCTAATAGTTTTCTTTAAAATGTTAATTAGTATGTTCCTTATAATCTTCTTTGCAAAAAAAGAGAAAGAGAAAAAGAAGTCAACTTTAACTCTTCTTTTCTAATCTGTATGTCATTTGTTTATTGTATTACTTCCACTATAATATTTATCTGTTAGAACCCATATAATATTTATCTGTTAGTGCAGTGGTTAACTAAATGTTAGACTAGAAGAGGAAAGAGTGAACATCCTTGTGGGGAAAGCATTCAGCCTTTCAACCTTAAGTATCATGTTAGATTTCAATTTTTTTAAGCTGCCTTTAGTCAGGTTATAGATAAATTTTACTCCTAGATTTTTTTGTTTTTATCATGAACTTTATCAAATGATTTCTCTATATCTATGGAGGTAATTCTTTAAAGGATTTTATGTACTTATTTATTGAGAGAGAGTGCACATGTGAGTGGAGGGAAGGGCAGAGGGGAAGGGAGAGGAAGAGGGGAGGAACACCAGGTAGACGATGCCCTGAGCATGGACCCCACATAGGGCTCAATGTCACAACCCTGAGATCATGACCTGAACCAAAACCAACAGTCAGATACTTAACTTACAGAACCACCCAGGCCCCCTGAGATGAAATATTTTTTAAAATATTTGTCAGTTAATACATTGATTTACACTGATTGATTTTCAAGTGTTAAACCTTAGAAATCCAATACAATCTTGCATTTATAGGATAAAACCCAGTTGGACATGATACATTATCCTTCTTAGAAATTACCAGATTCAACTGCTAAGATGTTATTAAGGATTTTTGTGCTTATGTCCATGAGAGATAATGGTCTGTAGTTTTGTATTTTGGAATATCTTCTCTGGTTTTGGTAAGAGAGTAATGATGACTTCTTTCAAAAGCTGAAAAGTGTTCCAGCATGTTCTACTCTGGAAGAGTTCCAACCTCAAGTAGAATGCATGTCTTTTTTTTAGTCCTTTCTTAAATATTTATCAAATTCACTCCTGAAGCCATCTGGGTCTGAAGTTCTCTTTGTTGTCAGATTTTTAACTATAAATTGAATTCCTTTAATGGATATTAAATTATCCAGATTATATGTCTCTTAAGTGAACTTCAATATACTGAATGTTCAAAGAATTTGCCCATTTCATCTAAATGACCAGGCTGGCACACGGGCTGGAAACTCATGCAGGAGTTGATGGTGCAGTCCTCAGGCAGAATTTCTTTTTTTTTTTCTTAAAGATTTTTTTTTTAATTTATTTATTTGACAGACAGATCATAAGTAGGCAGAGAGGCAGGCAGAGAGAGAGAGGAGGAAGCAGGCCCCCTGCTGAGCAGAGAGCCCAATGCGGATGTAGGGCTCCATCCCAGGACCCTGGGATCATGACCTGAGCCGAAGGCAGAGGCTTTAAACCACTGAGCCACCCAGGCGCCCCGTGCCCATTTCATCTAAATTGTCAAATTTATTGGCATAAACTTGCTCATTGTATTCTATCATTAGCCTCTTTATTTCTATAGGCTCTGTAGAGATGTCTCCTCATGTGTTCCTAACATTGACAAATATGTCTTCTCTCTTGGTCCTAACCAATCTGGTTAGAGACTTATTGATTTTGTTGATCTTGTTAAAATGTTAGCTTTTAGTTTACTTGATCTTCATTATAATTTCCCCTTAAATGACTTATGCTCTTATCTTTATTTTCTTCTCCTTCCTGTTTTCCACAGATTTAATTTGCTTTTTTAATACTTCCCTAAGATCCCAAAATCATTGATAATAGATATTCTTCTATCTCTAATACAAATAAATAACATACAAATTCTTCCCTAAGTTCTGCTCTAACCACATCCCACAAATTTAGATAATCTGTGCTTTTATTATCACTCAAATCAAAATATTTTAAAAATTCCTTCATAATCTGTTCTTTTACCTATGAGTTACTTAGAATTATATTGCTTAAAGTCCAACATAATTTTCCATATATCATTGATTTTTAGTTTGATTCTTATGTGCTCATAGATCACATGGGCATGACTTCAACACTTTTACACGGACTGAGACTTGATTTATGCCGATCTCTGTTTGGACTCCCCATCACCGTAGTCTGCCTTGGAAACTACTTCCAGGACCTAAGGCTATCACAGGACTCATTTATTTCCTTTGTCTAATTACAATTCTGTTCAACTCTCCACCTCTGATCCACTGTCAGAAAATGTAGTTCCTAATATTTTGTCTGGTTTTCTTGTTTGAAGCAAGAGGGTAAATCAAATCCCATAATTCCATCATGCCTAGTTGGTAAAGTCCAATATATCATTTTCCATCTTAAAAATAAATGTAATCTGTTTACCAAATCGCGGTCAAACAATAGATACATATGACAGAAGCTCTCTGAAAGTCTGTATATAATTTCTAAAATTAATATTAGACATGATGGTTAAAGACTCTATAACATGAAAGAAGGAGCCACACATTCCTACATTTGCTCTGATTTGCATTTTTAGTCCCCAAACTAATTAATTTGGATCTCAGATTTATACCTTGATCCATGAATCTATCACGTGAGCTTCTATGTCCCCACTGTGAAATGGAGGATTTATGATTTCCAGGCTGGGGCTTTATTTTTACAGATATGCTTCTTAAAAGTAAGCTTGACCCTTTGGAACTAAGAAATAGAAGCATGCAAATGAGTTTTAAATTTTACTAAATTGCGCTTACTAAATTCAGAAAATGTTTAAATCTGATCTGAACCATTCGTGTAATGATTTGAAATTCTCCCTTTAACTCCCAGATGAGACTTTCTCAACACACCTTGGCATTATCCAGTGATTAACATTAAAAACCAGACAAAAGTCACAGAGACCAAATATTCAGATTTCTTGCTCAGTACATCACTGCTCGTTCCTAAAATTACTGTGCTTCAGAATTTTAAAAACTTTTTTTTTTTTAATTTTTTAAATTTATAACAGTATTCATTGTTTTTGCACCACACCCAGTGCTTGGGGTGCTACAGGAGTGCTACATTTAAGTATAAAGGCAGCTACCTTTAACGTTAGCTATAATGACAGCCGGCACTATAGGTCTCTGTACTTCTCTATACACACAAACACACACAAACTCTCACTTCCCCTACTCAGTCTTGAAAAGGTGGTACTATCATCCCCATATTTTTAAGTGCTAACGGAGGCACAGAATTATTAACTTGCCCAAGTTCACACATTGACTAAGTTACAGGACACAAACCCAGAATCTTGTCTCCTGGCCATATTGCTCTTTTATTTTTATTTTTTTTAAGATTTTTTATTTATTTATTCAACAGACAAAGATCACAAGTAGGCAGAGAGGCAGGCAGAGAGAGGGGGGAAGCAGGGTCCCTGCTGAGCAGAGAGCCTGATGCGGGGCTAGATCCCAGGACCCTGAGATCATGACCAGAAACACAGAGGCTCAACCCACTGAACCACCCAGGCGCCCCCATACTGCTCTCTTATACTCTACAGCTGCTAGTAATGATCTCAATTAAGGGAGAGCGGCGGGGGGGGTCGGGGGGGGGGGGGGGGTGGCGGGTAAGACCAACTTCTGAGATTTCTCCTTTTATACAGAGAAGCCTCACACAGTATGGTTCCTTACAAGTTACTGGGGCAATTCATTCTTGGGCCATTGTTCAAGGGATATTCATATTCAAATTACGTGGCCTGTTCCAGAGTCCTCTGAAGTACCTGACTATCCCTCTACAGAGTAATTCACTGCTTACTGGTTTATGGACTAGGCTTAACCACTAGGTTTAGAGATTTGGAGGCCATTTGGCATATGCATGTTCCTCTCCTGCTAATACTAATGTTGGCCTCTTGTTTTTCTGATGTTCAGGGCCAAGTCTCTAGGTTTTGGCCAGTTAGACCACCATGGACAGAACTTTTTTTTTGACTTGGCTCCTAGAACATCTCTGAATATCCCTTCTCCATCTTATCTGCTGTTTCATGTCTCTCAACTCTATGTACTGAATTATTCCAGGGCTCACTCATTACGCTTCTTCTCCTTTCTATGTACACTCTTTCCCCTAGAGAGCTCAGCCAGCCTACAGATTAAAATGCTATCTGTATGTCAATAACTCCCAAATGTGTACCTCGGGCCAAGACTGCTCCCCAGAGGTCCAAACTTGTGTTTGCAACTATTTGACATTTCCATCCAGATGCCAAAGAAGCATCTCCAGCTTCACATTCCCAAAACGGAGCTCCAATACTCTTTTCAAATGCGACCGTCCTATACCCTTCCTCATCGTCCGCTCTTCCAGCTGCTTCTGAGCAGCTGGAAAACCCGCAGAGTCCCTCCTGCTCTTCTCTTTCTCTCTCAGCACGGACACAATCTGAAAGGAAATACTTTGGATTTGACTTCCAAAGTAAGCTATATCAGAACACAACCACTGTTCCCTGCGTCTGCTGCTAACACCGTCATCCGAGCCGCTACCACCTCTAGTCTCGATTACTCACCAGCCCCCAAACGGGTCTCCCAATCCTGCTTCCCACCCAGTCACCTGCAACTCACTCCATCCTCAGCACAGCAGCCGGCATGATCCTTCTAAGTCACATTAGATGACAACAATCCTCTACCACAAACTTCCCATCTCGCTCAAGATAAAAACCAAAATACTTGAAGGCCCTACAGGATCTGGTCCCTGCTATCCTTCTCACCGCATCTCCATCACTCTCCCCGCCAAGATTCACCCCACTGTGGTCATTCTAGCCTCCCTGCTGTTACTCAAACCTACCAAGCATGATCCCACCCCAGAGCCTTTGCACCTGCCCTTCCCTCTACCTGGAACACTGTTTCCTCAGTTATCTCCATGGCTTGCCCCTCACCAATTTAAGTCCAGACTCAATGCCTCCACTGTATACATCATAATCATTCAGGTAAACAGAAACCACCTTACATAGGCTGAACAGAGAAAACTCAACATACACAATTCATTGCAAAGATAATGTGAAAATTCAAAAAGCAACAGGATGAAGGATTGCTCCTGAGAAAGCCAAAAAGAAGAAAGCATGACCCACGGAGACGAGTAGCTCTAACAAGCTGGGCCAGAGCCCGTAAGCCTCTACGGCTGCTGAGCTCTTGTCCAGCAGCTCGGACCCAAGTGGAAATTGCCAGAAAGGCCCACCTCACTCCTCGGCTGCGCTCAGCTACCAGAGGCATCCACGTGACCTTCCGTATTCCACTCCAGCTCCTGCTGCCTCTTCCCATTCACGCATCCCCACAGGAGAGCCGCTGGCAAGGGAGCCGGGGAAATCTTTCAGACTCGCTGGCGGGCCACACAGAGCCCCCAAAAGGCGCGAGTGTGTGCCTGAGGGCCAGACCGCTCCCATACCTGATAAACTCACTCCCTGCTTTCCACTTCTCAGCCTCGTGTAACCCCCTCTGTCTCCCACCATCTTACTCTTGCCTATTCCCCCTCACGGAATGTAAAATCAGGGCGCACCAAGATCGCCACCTGTTTTGTTTGTTGGGGTAACTCCAGTGACTGGAACCAGCCCACCCGAGGTGCTCCATAAATACCAATTAAGTTATTAGCGAGCTGGACCCTCCTTTTATCCTCAAACAGAGCAGAAGCTAAAACACTCTGTGGCCTGAAGCCAAGGAATCGAGAGGCACAAAAAATCAAAATACACGGGAGAACGACAATCGTTAACCATTCGTCTGGGAGCTACCACGAGCACTCTGCTAGCCTGGCATCAGGGTCCCGCGTTATTGATTTTATTTATAGGGTCTGTGGGCTCTCTAACAGGCAGCCCAGGGAGGCTCTCAAGGTGGGAATGATCCAACAGCTTTACCACAACCTGTCGCACGGCAGGCTGGAGGAATGTATCCGACCCGACACAGCATGCGACGCCGTGCAACACGTTTGATGAGGCTCTCTGAGGTCACCCCCGAGTCCCCTGAGGGAAATGGGAAAGCAAAGGGGAAATTAAGGAACAGCCCTTCCTATAAGGCTGAAGTCACCTTCTGGACCTTCCTCACTCCACACAAAGCAAGCTTTAGGAAATAAAGTGATAGTGCGATGATTACATTAGGAAACAAACTACATTTAGAAACCTCGATGGACTCCTTTCTGCGTCATCAATGTTCTAGATCATCAGTAATCGAGAAACGTCAGCCCCGCTGTCTGTTGGAGCTGGTGTCATGCTTCGTCTCTCCAGTGTAACCGTGGCTGTGTGTCCTGCCTGATATTAGAGTAAGACAAGAGAAGCAAAAGCCAAGAAGAATACCGTCGGAATAAAACTTCCTCACTCTAGGGGTGCTTGGGTGGCTCATTTGGTTAAGCATCTGCCTTCGGCTCACGTCATGATCCCAGGGTCCTGGGTTCTAGCCCC
Organism: Mustela nigripes; assembly: GCF_022355385.1. Taxonomy (NCBI): domain Eukaryota; kingdom Metazoa; phylum Chordata; class Mammalia; order Carnivora; family Mustelidae; genus Mustela; species Mustela nigripes. Next base: position 7,023,866 of record NC_081568.1, read on the forward strand.
GCATCAGGCTCCCTGCTTGGCCGGAAGCCTGTTTCTCCCTCTCCCACTCCCCCTGCTTGTGTTCCTTCTCTGGCTCTCTCTCAATCGGTCACATAAATAAACTCTTAAAAAAAAGAAAAAAAAACTTCATTCACTCTAAATTTACTCTTCATCTCTTACTTCATATATAAAATAAGGATAAGACTTTTTTTCTGCCTCCAGCATGAGAACGGATGAAGGGCCCACGTAATGCTTAGAGAGACTAGAATATGCGCACAGATAAATAAAGTATAGTGACATACCATCTGAGGACAAGTGAAATGACTGCTTTAAATCGGAATCCTGACAATAACGTAACAAAATCTTATTCCCCAGTCTTAATGCAATCCCATCACATACTTCACTTATATGGTATTCCATTTGTAGCCTTAAAATGATAGAAACTATTTCCCCACCTAGACAAATCAATCAAATAAATTGAAATTTTTATCTCGAGATACAATATAGATGTTCAATCTTATACATAATTTCATTAGTGGCCTTAAAACACAAAAAATAATACTGAAGACATTAATAATTCTCAAAACCCAATACACCGTTTTCATCAGAACCCAATTGTTATTTGTTAAAAAAAGACAAAGAAAGAACAGACAATAAGGACTGTCTCAGCTCTCAACGGTCAAAGACGAATAACGACAGTAAAGTTCAATGTTGCAGGTCTCGTGGGGGGCTCAGTGGGTTAAGTGTCTGCCTTCAGCTTGGGTCATGATCCCAGGGTCCTAGGATCGAGCATCAGGCTCACTCCTCAGTGGGGACTCTGCTTCTCCCTCTGCCTCTTCCCTGTTCATGCTCTCTCTCACTCTCTCTCAAATAAATAAATAAAATCTTAAAAAACAAACAAAGAAAAATGGTTCAATGCAGGTATTGGAACCAAATCACCCAGTGCGTAACCCATGGTGGTTTATTCTGCATTTCTTCTACCTTCATGTGTACTCATGAATGATCACGATATGCCTACGTTACAGAGTTGAAAACTGGTGGATTTTTTATTTCATTTTTGAAAGATTTTATTTATTTATTTGACAGAAAGAGATCACAAGTAGGCAGAGGGGCAGGCAGAGAGAGGGGGGAAGCAGGTTCTCTGCTGAGCAGAGAGCCCAACGCAGAGCTCAATCCCAGGACCCTGAGATTATGACCTGAGCCGAAAGCAGAGGTTTAACCCCACTGAGCCACCCAGGCACCCCGAAAAGTGGTATATTTTTTAAATATTCCATTTTTCAGAGAGCACACTAGCAACAGACGTGACAATAAAAAATGTATTCCCAAATGCAGTTTTTAATGTACAAAACAGGCAGCATTCCTATGCCTTCGTGGCTTCGCCTGCAAATAGGTTGGAATATTTTGCCCGTGTGATTCTGACAGCACGTTATACGAACCGTCCAGTCATGTGCATGATAACAAAAGTCAAATTATTTATGGAACCAAGACCTTGTAAGGCTCCATAAAAACACTCTTCCTCCCCAGATAAACTCCCAGGAGGGCAACTCATATCCTGTTATGAAACCAAAACAAATCACACTTGGTTTATGCAGGTTTTACATTGTACAAAGGAGAACCTTGCCTTCAAGAGTGTTCTCCACAGTCAGCAGAGTCTCGCCATACCTACACGCTAATCGGAGTCATATGAAAACATTAGAACTAAGTAATAAAATGAATTTCCCACCATATATTTTGAATTAAAATAATTTTTCCTAATCCTCCCTTGGAGAAAGGAGGCCACAGTCCTACAGTCACACGCATCATTGACTGTGAAGGTCACATGGCTGATCTGAGGCAGATGAATGGGGAGAATCAAGCCAAGTCACTTCAGTTCAGGCTCAGGCACCCAAAGACCGTGAAATTTCTAAAATCTTCTGGGAAACAGAAATCATCTCCGGCAGCCCTTCCTGTAGGGATGAGGGCCCAGGTCCTCATCCTTAGAGAATGGGGGCCACCCAGCCAGCGCCGACATCACAGGCCTGACTGGGGCACCGGACCCCAGCACGCCACAACCCAGAGGAGCCATGGAGCACCATGGGAGACCACGGAACTGTGGGACACGCGTGGGGCCAGGGGACACGTGGAGCTGTGGCACAGAAACGAGGCCTTTGGCCCCCTTCTGCCATCCTCATCCTTGGGCGTTGGGAGGGAATTGAGGCCGCCCAGGCTATGCCTTCTTCAGCCCCACGGGAAGCAGGTGGCACAGTGAGGAAGCCTGTGGTCCCAGGGACAGTAAGGCAGCCACGGAAGGAGACAACTGTTGGGACAGTGGCGGGAATGGTGGCCAGTGGGGCGGTATTGTGTACACAGGGACACGTGTACACAGCCACCTTACAGACTGGAAGGAAGACCTCCCTCTGTCTCAGAGGTGGGAAGAGGCTGTGGGTCCCAGTAAGTGACCCCGAAGAAGACAGTTACAGAGTACGTCAGAGATGACTGCTGCCAACATTTAACAAACCAATGCTTCCAGCACACACACACGCAAATCCAATGGAATATAATTATAGGATTCAAAAGAAAGAGCAGAATTTGTGAAAAATATCCATACCATGGTATGAAAATAGATCCCAAGTTCAAAACCCTACATTGCACACTTTACACCATGGTTCCTTCAATGACCTAAGACTTCCCGAGGAGATTAAAGACAGCTGTTGAAACACAAGGGCCACGCCACTCCCAGTCCTGCCCCCGTGGTTCCAGCTTGGACTGGAACACCCGTTTTGATCCCCTCAGATGTCTCTCCCGAGATGTGGGCCAAATGCCGCTAACCCGCGTGCAGCGTTTATACGGCGCTGTCCAGAGTTCCCAAACACGTCCCTGACCCATCGGGGAGTCCCCAGGCAGGGAGGCCGTCCACGGGAACACCAAGGAGTCAGAGGTCAAGATCTCAGGGACCCTAGCGTGGAAAAACCGCTCCCTGGCCGATTCCGCAGGCAGGAGGAATCTTAGTAATCATTAATATTAAGCGCTGCCAGAGAAGGCACCGAAGACAGGCTTCCAGATTCATCATGATATCCAGCCTCCGAGGCAAATAAAGCCTAATTGTGGCTTGACCTACCCCACTGGTGGTCCTCCTCCGTGCCTGCTGCAAAACTGTCCCCTGTAAACCAACTCCTCTAAGCGGAGAGCACTCTAATAACAAGCACGCTGGGTGCACTGTGATCAATAAGCAAGCAAAGGCAGAATACGGCACATCGCCTTAAGTGGACATTAAACGTTTAAAACTCATTGCAGAGATGGTTATGAGACTCAGTAAGCATGCTGAGAAACAGGCTGTCTTGAAGGGTCACTATTTTTTCCCGCTTTATTGGAGCAGACATTTCAGCCAATGACAAGGACCGACATGTCAACGGCGTGTCTGCAACGGGACGGGCGTGTCCGCCACGGGACGGGCTGTTTCAGCGGCCGCTCCACGGTCAAGGACAAATGTCCCAGAACACGCAGTCAAGGGTCTGACCCTGCAAACACAGCAAGCTCTTAGAGTGTGTCCAGCAAGGAAGTCTGCTCCACACGAGAAGCCCATGGGGGCAAATATTTTATCTAGGATGGGGGGGGCTCCTGCCAGCCTCTCCCACACACACCTCCCCCCGCCCCCAGAAACTGAAGCAAGGCTTCAACAGAGCGAGCTTCGCCGTATGCAGACCCGACTGCACAGCTGGCCCACGGCGGGCAGAGCGCCTCCGAGGCAGAAGTAAATCATGAAGGTTCACGTGTACGCGGAAATCAAGATGTTACAAGTCGAGGCGATGCAGTCCTGACTTTTTTACTTTTCCACGTTCCCTCGGGCCTTCTCCAACGTTCTCGTACCGTCACGCTCTCCACAGAAGCCTTCATGCAGGACACCAGGGCCTTCCCGCTGGGGGGTAACCTGGGCCTTTTCAAGGATGAACTCGGGCCCTAACATCCCCCAGGGAGTCTCTGGTGTATGTTGTGACGAACAGCCTCACCCCGTCTTCAGAGAAGTCCTTCCTTCCTAAGCCGCTGTGCTCTCAGCCCATGGCCTGCCTACTCCTTCCCCACCGAGAGGGAGAGATGGAGGTCCTCAGGGACCCCCTCCCCTTGCAGCCACCCCCACCGCTAACTCTCCTGCGTCCTGGGCCCCCCGGCCCCCCTCCCCCCCAACTCACCGGAGGTGGGGGCCGCTTCCTGTAGCCTAATCTCCCCCCTGCGCCCAGTATCCGATCCCCCTTACGGCCCGGGGACTCTGCCTAATCAGTGACCGCCTCCTCTCCGCAGCCTCTTCTGCCACCTGGCCTTTCCCCATCGCCACTTAAGGATGATTAAGTGACGCGCTCTCCGAGGCTGTCCCAGCGCTCCCGTCCCTGCCGGCCGAGCCGATCGCCGGCTCCTTTTCTAACCCCCCCTTCACCGCACATTTGTTTCTCTGCTTGTTACCATCTAGTTTCTTCCCCCAGCGCTGTCCTGAAACTGCTCGGACATATGCCACGGCTTAGATTTAACTGTGTCCCCTCTCTCCACCTCCCCGAAAAAGACCCACGGAAGGCCCAACCTTGGGGTCTGTGAATGAGACCTTACTTGGAATGAGGGTCTTTTCCGATGTCATTCGTTACGATGGGCTCATGCTGGGTGAGGGTGAGCCTTACTCCAGCGTGACCAGCATCTTTATAAAGAGGAGCCCACGAAAAGACACAGCGACGCCAAGAGCATGCCCTGTGCGTCCGGACTCAGGCTGGAGGGATGAACCAGGGAGCCTGGGAAGGCCACGGCCAGCGGACGACTCCCAGAAGTTAAGAGGCAAAGGATTCTTCCCTAGAGCGGTCACAGAAAGCAGGGCCCTTCTGACACCTGGGGTGTCTGTTGTTGTTGCTGTTTTGTTTTTCTACTTCTGGCCTCCAGAACTGTGAGAAAGGATATTTCTGCTGTTACAAGCCACCCTGTTACCGGAGCCCTAGGAAGGTAATGTACAGATCGTAGGACTCCCAGGGCCTCCCCAACGAAAGTCCTGGACAAAACCACAAGGAGTCGGTCGCTCTGCTCTCTGGGCCACGTCAGCCTCGAACTCAGCATCATCTGATGCGCGGAGGGCGGCCTCTCCCTTCCCGATCCTCATGAGGGGGCACAGCCCACCGGATGGCGGGCAGGAACTCAGCTTTCTCAATCTAAGAATCATCATGTTCCATTCCCTTCTCTACTCCATACGGAATCGACAGCAAGCACAGTCCGGCTCCCGCCCCTTGAGCTTAGTGCCTCGTGCCTGCTCGCTCCGATCACGGAGGCGACCTCAGGACGGGCTCTCCCTGCTGCCTCGGCCACTCTGAACCCGGGGACTATCCAGGTGGGCAGCGCTTCTCAACAGGCCTCCCGATGCGGGACGATGCGGGACCCCTGCAGCCACGTGAGCCTCGTCTCCCCGACCTCCTCTCCATAACCTGAAGGAAGGGTTCGTGGCTCACCTCACAGGAAGCGTGCCGGGACCTGTGAGAGCCCCTCCCTCACGCCAGGGCCTTGGCCCTTGTTCTCTGCTCTCCCCAAGGCACCTTTCCACTCATCACACTCCTAAACACGTTCGAGAACCATTCAGGGCTCATCTCTGCTGTCTTTGCCTCATCCCAGAAGCCTGAAACGACCCCCCTAAAACCCGGGCTCTCAGGTCCAGACGCCCCCTTTCCTGGGCTCCCTCGGCACCCAGCCAACACACCTCTTAGGATCCTGAACAGAATGTAATGCAATGTTCCTTTGGTTTACAGTCCCAGAGATATCCTAACCCCCTACATGGGGACTGTTTTCTTGCTCTACCTCCTCACTATTTAGTACAAACCATGGTACGGAACAGAAGCCTATTAAATGTTTGCTAAACACTTGCTCCAACTTAAACATAAGCAAGTTAAAATTATGCTGGGAGATCCTTGATGAGCTATGGGATTAGTCCAAGTCCCAAAGAGTGATAGTACACTCCCCCGGAAAGGCTGGTGGGAAAGAGATCCTCACACCCAGGGCAAAGGAGAACCCAAAATGGCACCACCTTCATGAAAGGGAACTGGGCGGTATCTAGCAACACCACATATGCATTTACCCTTTGATCCAACAGTCCCAGTGCTAGGAATCTCTGCCGGCGGTACCCTTGCAAAGGATTAAGCAATGTCTCAAGTAGGCATCACTCATCGTAACTCTACCCATGACCACAGAGGAAAGAACACACCCTCAATGTCTCCGCGTTGGGAGCTGCTGGTACACTTTGGTCCATCACACAGTGAAGAGCTCTGTGCTCTGGAAAGGAGTGGCAGGGAGCCCGCCGCTGGGGTGTGGACTCCATGATATGCCACCATGTCAAGAAAATGCTAGATGGCGAAGAGAAGCAGGGACCATAAAACAGATGTAAAACAGCTGAGTGCAGAGAGAGGGAACGGGCGGAGGAAGCACGAGTGAGGGTAGATTCTCTGAACTTTCCTTGTTTTCCTTAATGAAACCTTGCAACACGACAAAATAAAGTAAATTCTTTTTTTTAATTTCTAAAAATCAAAAGGGAAATTAAACAAATGAAACGCACCCGGGTTTCGAGTCGGTAGCATCGCCGCGCAGAAGGAAACGACTTCAAGCGAAGTAATTGCTTCCGTTTCCCAAGGCCCTGGGCAGCCGGAGGCCTGAAAGAAGAGAAGCCGACCACCGCACAGGGGCTTCAGTGGTCAAAAACGACTACAGTTGCTGGACTCTCGCTCTGAAATGACACAGGGTCTGCTGCAGAGAAAGGCAAAGGAATGTTCTGGTAGCGGCAGAGACCCAGGACTCTGTGCCCAGGACAAAAAGACACAGACAGAAGGTAGAGAGAGGAGGCTGAGAGAAGCCGAGCATCCCGGAGGAGAGCTGGAAGCACCCGGAGCAATCACGGCGCCATTTTAAAACTTTTTCCTGACCTCTGTGCACGGAAAAGACCTAACACTGGGGACATGTGTGCTTCAATCAGCCCAAAATGGCCGATGCTCAGGTCGACGGGAGGCAGTGATGGGAGGGAAGGAGTCAGGAGCATCTTGCTGCCCCAGAGAGCAAGCCGCTGGCACAGGCACCTGGGTGATGTCAGAAGAGCTCAGGAGCCCACTTGAAGAGGCTTCCTTGGGCTTCAAATGAGATGATTTCACCCCTGTAAGCATCAAAACTGCAGCTGCTTGAAATATTTTAAATGTTAACATCCATACGGTAACAACGATTCTAATAACCAAAATAAGCAAACAAGACAAAACAAAAAGTAAACGTAACACCTCACTTGCTCCCTTCACATAATGTTAGAAAACCAACTAGTCTTTTAAATAAATAAATAAATAAATAAAAATAAAAACCTAGGGAAGGAAAAAAGCATTAATTCTTACTTTTCTAAGCCTCAGAATATTCAAATAGTTGATAAGGGAAACTTACTTTATACAGAAGTATTCTTGCTATTCAATGAAGAAAGAATAATAAAATTAGGAAATCCCAGCTTTACAGCATTGGATGAATCAGTAGGTCTAGGCCGTGACCATCACTGACTGCTAATTTCACACCTAGACAAGAACCGCCTCCCCACGGAGGACACAGCAGCATCCGTGCCACAGGGAAGACAGAAAGATGTGAACCCGAATCAAAGCCGCCTCCTGATACCACTATGAGTTTACACAAATACTCAGGACAGAAGAACATGTGAACACCAAGGGGACGCACTTGGCAAAATCCAGACTGTGGGAAACTCAAAAGGACAAACAGCTCGGATTTCTTCTGTAATTAATTTGCACAGGGAGCAAAACCACCACAACGAAACAGCAGAAGACCAGCGGTTGCAGAGCATGAGCTACATTTAGATCCTGAGTCAACCCAACGGTACCAAGAAAACACATCCGCATTCATGAGACCATCAGGGATCTTACAATACTCACTGGATGTCAAATGATTTTATGGAATTAGGTTGGGGTTTTTGGGTAGATTTTAGGGGTTTTTTGTTTTGTTTCGCATTTTTGGTCTGATGCAATAATGGTGCTGGGAATCCCCTTTCTTTCATAGTCATGCACTGAAAGAATACAGATACAGTTACATGATTTTTTGAATTTGCTTTAAAGTAATCTGGTGGGGGTGGGGTGAAGCATGGGTGGGATTTAAAAGAAAAAGCCGGACCGTGAATGAATGAGTGTTGGGTTGGGCATTCCGTAGACAATTCTTTCTCTTTTTGCAAATATTTGAAATTTTTCATGATATGAAGTTTAAAACATAACAAAACATAAAGCTATTTATCAGATACATTATTAAAATACAGTATCTGATTAGTTATATAGTTAGCTTGATAATATAACTGAAAGTACCTTGAGGGCAGGAACCAAGACTAATTTATTTTTCATCCTGAAAGCTTAGAGTACCCACGGTACAGAGAGCCCTAAATGAATTCTGATAAATAAAAGAAAAAGGTGACCAGATATACATACTAAGTAATTAATCCCACAGATCCAAGATGTCCTTAAGACAGTAAATCAATTCCACCTGCCGTGCCGTGTCAGATAGGGACCAAGGCACCAAGTTTGGTGGTAAGACTAAGGCTTTGCTGGGAAACGCCGAAGGGAATTTTTTGTTACTTGGGGTTGTTATTCTTTCTGTGGATCACATTTTCAGGCCCTGGTTCGAATACCAAGGAGGCTCGCAGCGCCTTTGAATAAAGGCGACCTCGACAATGGGATTCTCTACCCGCGATGACTCCGATTTTGAATTCTTCTCAAGATCGTAGTAATCAGTTTCCAGACAGGAAATTCTTGCAGTGCAGGATTTTGTATTCTTGCTCGTATTTTAAACAATGTCTAAAGCGAGAGTCCCAGAATGCCAGGGCAATAACCAGCGCTATTCTCTATCCCTGACCATGGAAAGTGCATGTAAGTGGCACCCTTGTGTTCGGGGGTGCCTGCCCCTCACCTTTATAGGAGATGACCGGGTGCTCCGCTCGCTGGCACTGAGACGCGTCTGATTCCAGCTGGGCGAGTCTCCACCACCCCACGATGGAGAGTAGCCATGCAATGGCGCGGGTCCCCTTCATGGTGGACAGACAGCCTTGGACTCAGGGCACGTGTCTTCTAACCAGAAGCTCGCCTTTCTGTCATGTGGGGCAAGTGCCTAAAACACACAAAAGAGAACGATGAGATGACGGTGAGTTCACGTGCTCTGGTGGGCGGGGCGGTCTTTTCGTGAGGCCTCATCACGATCTCTTTAAAAATGAGAGCTTTTGGGTGCTTGGACAAACCTACCTTTTTCTAGGTGGCATTTCAAATATGTGCATCTTGGTACAGACCTCTCTTCCTCCCATAATTTTGGGAAATAACCCATTTATTATAAAAGAAGGAGAAATGTTCAAGTTTAAGCCATACCCAATCATCACTCATGAAGAAAGCAGCTTCAGACTTGTAACCGCTGATGACTTTTCCCTTGAAATGTCTTCCTCACCCCCTTCATGCTCACGTAGAAATCCTGAGGCTCCCTGCCTTTCCCTTTCTGACACCCGAAGCCCCTGTTTAACAATGCCACGACCACAGTCTTCTCTCAATAACCTGATATTATGCTACCCAATTCTTAAATTAAAACTGCCCATATTTGGTGAATTTGTCCTTTAAAATTTATAGATGACCTGCCTGCAAAGTTCCTTGCTAGAAATTAGACGTGAGTCCAAAAAAAAAAAAAAAAAAAAAAAAAAATCATAGTGAGCACCTACTGGGTGATATGAAATTCCTAGGCTGGGAGCTGGAAGGCTTTAAAGATTACGAATAATTGAGAAGATTAATAAGCTTTAAAATAAGGTGGGCTTGTAAAAATAACTACAAGCTAAGCCATTAGAAAAGTGTGCATAGGGGCTGGAGTGTTCTAGGACTTAGGAGAGCGCCACCACTGTTGAGAGGAACCCATGACAGGTCCCGTGAGGAGCTCACATTTGGGATCCATACTGAGGATAAAGAGGTTCTAGAAGTGCATTTCAAGCGAAGGGCAGAGGATGAAAACAAGCTCCTGAGGAAGGAGGCAGTAATGACAGTTTGGGGCATGGCTTACTGTACTTGAGACAGACCCCAACAGATGTAAAGGAGAGTTAGCGAGAAGCAGCTTAGACAGGGGTGGGGTTAAGATCCGGAAGGGGCTCCACGCCAAGCTCTGAGGTCTCCATTTCTAGTCAGCAAGTACCATGGTCTAGTCACTGCAGAAGAAACGGAAAGGGTTGGTCTCCGAATACCGAATGCGGGAAACTGGACAGTGAAGAACATTAAGATAGAGAAGCTAATTTGAACCTACAGCAACTACTCGAAGAGAAATAAATGAAGCTGGAACTTGAGGCGTTACCCCTGTGAATAGAAATTCAGGCAAGACAGCAATCTGGCACATTAAATTTGGCCGCAGCTTCTTCCACGCAGGTTCGACCCGGGTTCATGCCCGTTCTCTCGACTCTGAATTGGCTCAGTAACTGTTTTATTCACTCAAGTTTCACTGAAGTGATGGCACGCTAGTTTCCAAGCCCAGGTCCTAAGAGCCTGGCAATTTCCACCTCCTGTCTCTTAGAACACCTTCCCTGGGGTGCTAAGAAACCAGATCAGAAGTCCAACTACCCCGAAACAGTCATGTTGCCGAGACCAATTGGAGGGATTCCCGGGGACCTTTCCCGCTGAGCCCAGCTTCCCAGCCTTCCCCACCAAAGCACCTGACTGATATGTGAGCAAAGCCAAAAGCCACCAAGAAACTTCAATATCACAAAAGCAAAAGAATCACCCAATTGAGCTCTGCCCCCAATCCTACCCTCCAAAGTATGAAATATAACAAAACAGGGGTTGTTCTAATCTGCTACATTTGGGGGAAAAGAAAGCAAAGAGCCACAGACAGACTCAAGACAGAGAGTATCAGTGACCACCAGAGCAGCAGTGTTCCTCATTTAAATGTCAGAATCCACAGAAGAACTTTGTTTAGATGAGAGCGTGAGCCTTCGGTTTCACAAGTGTGCAGCTGAAGACGCTGAGGGAATATTTAAGGGAAGGCAGCAGGCTGCTCAAAATCCAGGTTGGGTGTTCAGAAAAATAGGAATTCGGAGACAGCACTTGAGGTCTGGAAGATGGACATTCTGGGTGAGGTTTAGCTTCAGCAGGGGAAAGCATGGAAGCAAAAGAAAGGGTTAAAAAGAACCCCTCCCCCCAACTGGGCAACTGTAATTTCACAAGTGACCCTACAAAGAGAAGGAAAACAGAAATGGAGCACCAGAGACACAGGGCAACCCAGAAATCCAGGGAGATTGGAGCACAGATATTACACATTTTATTTTAATTTTTTAAGGAGCGAAGAGCAAATTCTTCCCTTGCACACACTTTTTCCATGTGTCAGACCCAAGCCAACACACAATCCCTTCCGTTAACTGTGAACCGAGTCAGACAGCCCCACAGCCCATGGACCTGCCCCACGCTGACAGCAGCCTCACTCCCAGCTCCAGCCGGACACCGCAGCCTCCAGAAGGAAAGAGAGAGAAAAGCCACGCAAGTGCCTGGAACGTGCCTTCCCTGTCACTTTCAGAAAGTGACAATTACGGAAGCGGGCCATGCGCTGTCAGTCCCGTGGAAAGGCAGCTAAAATGGGACACGGAGTTCGATGGCGAGGAGACAAAATTACACACTGCCCACGTTAACCTAAGGAAAGCGCATTGCATGAGAACAGGTGGTTTCTAGAAGTTTGTAATTTTCAGGCTCTAACAGGGTACCTTTTTTCTCTAAATAAAGACCCTCTAAATAGCCGTCCTGGTTAGGTGCCAGGGAAGGGCATTCAGTCTTTGCTGAGAGGGGGCTTTTCTCAGAAGCCACCCGGCGAGCTGATTCCTTGAATCATCTTTCCGTCCACACAGCTTAGATCTCGGGCTCTAAGGTCCCTCCATCCAGGACTCGGCAACTCCAGCTTCCCCTGAATACAACAAAGCCCTCCTCTCTTGCGGGTGCATATTTATATGAGGGATTTTAGCGCCCATCTCAGCACTACTGACAACTAGAGCCGGATAATTCTTTTCTCTGGCAGCTACTCTGTGAACCCAGCAGCATCCCTGGTCTCCACCCACTCAACACCAGCATCGGCCCCCGCCCCACACGTGCCAACAAAAATCGCCTCAATTGCCAAATCGCTCCCGGTTGAGACCTGATTACCAAGGATCATCTTCCCTCCCCTCTTTAGAAATCAGACAAGCAACGATCACTTGATCGTTTCTTTTAAAATACATAAATTACCCAACTGACTTTGTATGGACTCATTTCAGCAAAATTCCGATAAAAATGGAAGCCTCGTTAATTACAACTACTTGCTATGCTGGGCAGATGCATGAGGAAGGAAATTTCAAGGGATCAATTTCAATAAAAGTCATTCTGGGTTCATCCTAGCACCTCTGGAATTTTTCAAAATATATTAGGTGATTTAATGCTAAACAAGAGAGTTTGCCAATAGGCAGATGTAGCACAACAGGCTGGGTTGGGGACAAATAAAACATTTTTTTCTGCATCTGCTTCAAAATCCCTGAAGCCTTCCTTTCTTTCCTGATGTGGGAGGCGCCCTCTATAAGCACCAACTCCATAAGCAAAACTCTGTACGTGAGTGTTTGTGCAATAAATAACATTTCCCATTCACACCCACGCTGCAAATGAATAGGCTTGGGCAAACAAAAAAAAAAATGACTGTTCCTTTTAGTTAAAAAAAAAATGTTGTCAGATAAAAAAAGAAATCCAAAGAATGAAAGTTTACACAGAAAGTTCTGCTTCGGGAACAAAGTCTAACCAGTTATTAATAAAAAAAGAGACCTACAAGGAGCTTAACATACTTCTGGGCAGGCGAGGCTATTTCTTCTGAACTCCAGACCTACTGTGTGTTTGGAAACAGCCAGACCCACTGGTGCAGTTCAGAATCCACAGACACCCTCCGACCCGGCTCCTACCTGCTGGCTTGATGGGCTGTCATGGGAGAGAAGATGCCAGATCGGGCAGGGAACGGAGTCTCTGCGCTGGCCGGGAGGACTCAGGTAGCCGTGCCCCACACCCGCCTGCCCACCTGCCTTCGGAGCAGCCACCCTTGTATCAAAGGGCTGAGGCACATGGGGACAAGTCAGCCCATGGAAACATCAGAAACACAAAAGGCAGGACAAGCAGGAGGGGGTGGACAGACAGCTCCTCCTGTTAGGTGGGCGTGTCACGATCTTTCCACCTCTTGGCCCTATTCCAAGGTATCAGATGAACAGCTCACCCAAAGGCTAAAGTCCCAGCCCAAACTGAAAGAAACATTCCTCTATCAGGCACCCCTGTCCCCCCAGCCCCCCTGTACTGCACCTGCACCACCACCACCACCACCACCACCACCACCACCACCCCCCACCCATCCCCTGGCACGGCCAAATACGGGTCCAGGGTCCATTGCACAATCATCAGTTGCTGCCAGGAAAACAGCCCTGCCCTATTCAAAACCCTCAGGATTCCTTCTAGGCTTTTTCAAAGAAGGCAGCGTGCCCCCTCACCGAACCTGCATCTGCGGAGTCTCCATCCACTCCTCCCACGGCAAAGGCTTTCTTTCCATCAGCCTCTCTGGCCTCACCGGGGTCCGCAGAGCAAGGCTTGCGGCCACATCGGTACGTCTGCTGGGGCCACGGGCGTCCCTGAGTCCTTCCGCGCCCCGGAGGCTCAGGCCGGGTCCCCCTCCAGCCCACGTGGCGGCTCCTTTGCAGGGACCAAGGGCTACCAGCTACGGTAGCTGCCTCCCCATCACGGGTGGCACGGACGCTCACACGATGCCCTGTCTCCCAGCTGGACTCATTTCAAAACAGACTGAACACCCCGTTACGGTGGCAGGTCGACGCGTTCCCACACGCTCGCCGCCGTCTGCTTGAATCCGGACTCACGGGGCCACCCCTCGACTGAGCATTTGCGATTCACCCATCCCTTGCCCTGAGCAAACAACGCTGGGAGGTGGCTGTGCCGTCCCCTGGCACACGGGACAGGAAATGAGTCACCAGCCCATGGAATGTGAGGTGAGAGGGAGGTGAGATCACTTTGTAGCAGAGAAGTCAGAGGCTCAGGCGAGGTCAAGGATCCTGCGGGTGAATGAAGGTAGGAGCAAGTGAGGGCATGGGGGCCTCTGGCCAGCCGCACTGAAGGGGGCACCTGTGCCCGAGGAGCAGCCCTCCAGCACGGCGGGGCAGAGATGCAGAGGCCACGGTCCAGCCAAGATCGGTCGAGCAAGCAAACGTCTATCTTTTGATAACTGTCAGCCAGAAGCCGGAGCAAAGTCTCAGGAAACACGGGAGAAAGGAGACAGAAACCGTTCCTTCTGAACAGGTTCCAGTCACAGTCAGTGCTCGGAAAAGAGGAACGAGCGGCTGATCCAGGAGGACCACAGCACGGGCTGCCTTCGGGGCTGGAGGGCACGTATCTTGAATGAATCTAGGGTCTTTCTTCACGACAGGATCAGATATTCTAGGCGCTGCACAGGAAATGGGATTAAATGAAGAATCAATAAAACACTAAGCTCACATTAATGCACAGTGCTCGAGGAAATGGATTCTCCTAACCTTTTTCAAAACCAATAACTGCACATCTTATTCTTTGGGAAATAAAGTGAAATTAAAGCTTTGTTGTTATGGCGTAGAGTCTATGAGAAAAGTCAGAGTGTTCCCCAAACATATTGCATCTTTGATCGTTAACATATGGATTTTTTTTGGTAAAAACGTAGTCCTTTTTATATTATTTTAACCCATGTGCCTTGATTTCCTAGTTTCAGCCAAAAAAGATTTAACATCAATGAATTAGAGAATTTTAGGAATGTGTTCATGGAAACACGGACTGACATGACAGACGGGCACCACTGCTGCCCCCTTCGGGTAACTGGGTAAGGAGCTGGCTCTGTTACTCACAGATTGTTAGCCCGTCTGAACCGAGATAAGATGGAATTTTATGACTATATAAAATGACCTCATGATATAAATGGGGAAAAACCAAACATTAAATGATTTTGTGCATTTCAGTAACGGTTTGGCTCCAGTGACCTCGGTTTGTATCTCTCTAACAAAGGGAACCGTTATTACCATTTTGCCTTGTTCCCCTTGTTTAGCGCCAGATCGCCTGGAGGAGCCGTAAAAGTAAATGAAGTCCATTAGATAAAATTATTATTTACACAAAGGCAATATTAATTTTATCTGTCAGCAGGTTTTAAAACGAAGCGAAAGTTCACTCAATCCATTTCTGTGCTACCTGAAGCAACCAGAGGCCCGAAAGGAAGGAAGAACGGACAGACAGACAGACGGAAGGAAGGAAGGAAGAGAGAGGAAGGAAGGAAGGGGGAGGGAGCGAGGGAGGAAAAGGAAAGGAAAAGAAAAATAATGGCCCCTAAGGCGATACAACTATGACAACAACTTCTAGGAGATTTATCCAGAGACATTCCCCAAGGCAGGAAATTCACATGGACACAATCAGAAATCAAATGATCCGTGACTCCTGGTGCATAAATGAGTATTCATAGCTCCCCCTTGGTTTGCTTTTGGGTTTGTTTGTTTGTTTTAAGATTTTATTTATTTATTTGACAGAGAGAGGAAGCACCCTCAGGGGTAGGGTAGACACAGAGGGAGAGGGAGAAGCAGGCTCCCCGCTGAGCAGGGAGCCCGAGGCAGGACTCGATCCCACGACCCCGGGATCGCGACCGGAGCCAAAGGGAGACACTTCACGACGGAGCCCCCCAGGCGTCCCCTCCCGTCGGCGTTTAGTTCAGCCAAGTAGGCCCCGGCGCCGCTAGTTTCCTTGTGGACCAGGAGAGGCACCGCGGAGGCCGGCGCGCACCGGCACACGCGGCAGCGGGACAGACCGGTGCGCCCCGGTGTCTCCGCGGCCAACCAGCGTGGCCGTCACCTGGTCGCCGCCGACCCCGACCGGAGAGCTCGCGCACCGGCTGTCCGCGCGGCACTCCTGCTCGCCGACTGTCCCTTGGGCACCTCCCAGCCCCCCTTCCCCGGGGTCCTAACACCCCAGCGTTCCTGTGAGCTTGTTCATCCGGAACGCCCACTTCTCCGTCCTCCCTTCGAAGGAAGGGGCACCCCGAGCACGGCGGGACCGTCGTTTCTTCTGTGTGCGCGCGCTCCGTGGCCGTGTCCTCCAACTCACGCGACTTTCCATCCTTTCTGAAACCCGGTGCCTTCCAAATCTAGAACACTCTGCGAGACCTCTGCCCACAACCCACATACATAAACCAAAATAGACGTCTTCACACAAAGAGGCAGAGGTTCGTCCTCTACAGGGGACCCCATCAGCGGCCTCCGCCGACTGTCTCCTTCCGCCTGTCCACCCCATGGCCACCCCGTGGACTCAGGTGCGGGCCGTGGTCTGGGGACTCGCCTTCCGCTTCCCCCTCCTTCACCTCCCCAACCCACCCCCCACCCCGGCATGGGGTCGCTACACCCCACGACTCCGCACCCCCATCCACAGGCGTGCCCTCCGCCCCCACCCAACCACAGGCCTCTCTTTCTGGCCTGCACAAGGTCCGCGGTTCCTTGACGGGCCTCCCCGCCGCTCCCCCCAATCACCAAGCTCCGTCGGAGTTCACGATGCTCGCCTGGCCCCACGGAACAGCAACGCCCGTCTCTGCTACAGCCTCAATCACCGGAAAACACCATTCTGGGGGTTTCTGCCTCGCTCTAAAGCAGGCTGCGGGAAATGCCAGCCTCCGGACATCACGGGCATAGGACAGACGAACAACCACCACCGGGGAAACGAATCCCTGCAGAGAAAATAATGCAAACCCACACCCACCTCTCCACCTTCCTCACAAAGCTTACGCTCCCATCCATACGCCGTCCACGTCCTGCTGTCGTCTGTGACTCTGCTCTTCCTTGTCACAGATGTTCTATTCCTCCATTAAAATTCTCTTAACATCTGGTCCAAATACAAAGATTCCCATGGTTTTGAAAAATGTCCTTTCTAAATGTCATAATTTTCCAATTAATGGTCAAAGGGATGAAGGCATTATTACAGGCAGAGCGGCTGAGAAGAGGAAGTCTCCTGGGCCTCGAAACACGAAAGCACATGGAAGACATAACCGAAGTGTGTGAATCCGGAGGGGCTCGCCTAAGCTATTCTGGGACACCATAACCCCTTGGAACCACTTGAAAAGTCAGAGGACAGGAAAAGGAGGATATTATAATTTATAGGAGAAATCCATTTATCAAGTTCATTATCCTAGGGTGTTTTAAAACACAAATACCTTGAAATATTGTAAGATCTATTTACGGAAAATGGACTGTTGGTACACTTGAAAAAAAACAAGCATTATTTAATGAAAAGTCTCCTGGTTTATTGTTTTCAGATTTCAGTTGGGAACAACCTTTGTGCCTGATATCCAATCATATCTATTCACAATGGATCAGATATGTCACAGTTGACACATCTGACTTTATTCAAATCTGTCACCATCTTCAGTCTTAAAAAAATAAAAAATAAAACAGGAGGCCTCAAGAGAACTACTGTCATCCCCCCTTATCCGTCCGTGGCTCTACTATCCATAGTCCCAGCCACCCTTAGTCAACCACAGCCCAGAGGCAGTTGAGCCTACTTCTGACGTGGGGCCCGAAGGTCAGTCGTAGCGTCACAGGACGTCACAGCACCTGCGTCACTCACTGCATTTCCCTTCGTCACACAGGCATTTCATTACCTCACACCACACGAGAAGAAGGACGGATACAGGACGATAAGGTACCTAACTCTGATCACAGTATGTTCTTATACTGCTCTCTCTCGGTTAGCTGTTGTTGTCAGTCTCTTCCTAGGCCTGATGGAAAAACTGAATTGTCATCGATACGCATTACTAAAAAACATGGGCCATAGAGAGTTTGGTACTATTTGTGGTTTCAGACATCTGCTGAGGGTCTTCGAACATATCCCCAGGAAACAGGGAGAGATAAGGGGGGGCCTACTGTATTTGTAATTTTGGGGTCAGTTTATTAAAAACAAGAATAAATGGGGCACCTGGGTGGCTTGGTCAGTTAAGCATCCCACTCTTGATTTCGGTTCGGGTCATGATCTCTGGGTCGTGAGACTGAGCCCCACATCAGGCTCCATGCTGGGTGTAGAGCCTGCTTATGATTCTCTCTCCCTCTCTCTCTGCCTCTCTCTCTCTGCCCCTGCACCCCTGCTCGCTCTCGTTCCCTTGCTCTCTTTCCCTCCCTCTTTTAAAAAAATAAAATAAAATAAAAACAAGAATAAGAAATCATCACTAAAATTAAAAACCACTAAGACCTATCATACCAAAATCGAAGATTCCACCAGAGAATAATAAAATGTAAGAAACTGCAGGGAGGGCTCTCCGCATCCGCGCAGTATATGACTGTATCTCTTTCTTTGCTGAGATAAACCTATAAAACAAGCATTATCATTCTTACCTATTTCACAGATGGGGCACTCAAGGAGGCCCCCTAAGTAGATGAAAGAAGTAAAACAACTTTTCCCACATTAAGTCCCTGGCTTCATTTTTTTTTTTTTTTTTGGAAATTTATTTTATTTTTTCTATGTCCCAAAAGCCCACGTGCACCCCACGGTTCTGCAGATACTGTCCCTGACTAAACTAACGGCTGATTCTCCCCTGCCCCAAATCAGCTTCCTGCCTCAATTCCCTGTCACAGCTAGAAGCACTTTGTTCTCCCTGATTTCCCCACAGGACACTGGAAAGCCACCAGTGAACTGTGCCAATGGCATCACACCCCTGTCCTCTCCTCGTGTCTCCAAAGCTGCTGTCCCAGACTAGGCCACTTCATCTCTGACCTGGACTCAGTGAGTGGGAGCCCCGCTAGTCAGTCTTGGGGCTTTTCCCTCTCGCCCCCTCAACAGTCCATTCTCTACGTTGTAACCGGGTTAATCTTTGTGCAGAGTCCGAAGAAGTCTACCTCAGAGAAGCAGAGAGTAAAATGGTAGCTGCCAGGGGCCGGGGTAGTGGGAGAAACAGGGAGATGTTGGTCAAGAGGGGACAGAGTTTCAGCTGGGAAGAATGAGTCAGCGCTGCAGGTTGCACGTAGAGCACGGTGACTAGGGTTAATGATGCTGTACTGTAAATTAGAATTTGCTATAAGAGTAGATCTTAACGTGTTCAACACACACACACACACACACACACACATATAACTCTGTATGGTGATGGATGTGTTACTTGGCTTGACTGTGACAATCACTTCACAATGTATACATACATCAAAACACCACACTGTACATCATAAAAATATACATTGTTTGTCATGACACCTCAATAAAGCTGGAAAAATCAACGGTAATAAAATATCTGTGTATTTTTAAAGGAATGTTGGTAGGCGCAATAAGGCTATATTAAAAGGGGGGAGGGGACGAGACTTAATGAGATGAGGTGCTTTCCCTGTTTAAAGCCTTTGAAATACCCTCCCTTCACAACCTCTCACAAATGCAAACCCTTGACCCCAACTAAGAACCGCTATGGAGTCGGCCCACCCACTGCTGCACCTACACCAGGACCCCCGGTTCCACGCCCAGACCACAAAATGGGCACGCGCGCGCCTGCGCGTGCACACATGCTGGGATCTTGTCTCTGGTCCTTTAACTCACCAAAGTCTTCACCTTTCAGACAGCACCTGTGGGCATGTGGGTCCCAAAGTCTTTTCTCAGGCTCCTTTCAAACTGCCGCCTTTCTCTTTCCACTCAGATGTCACCTACTCAAAGGCATCCCCAGCCAGGCCAGCTAGAGCACCGTGTCTTACTCTCCACTGGATTCTGTGATTTTTCTCTTCATGTCACTTCAAACTACTTGAAATCACTCTACTGACAGATTTGTTTATGGCCTGTTTAACCTACTCAGACGGAAGCCTTGAACTGAGTCTTAGTTCTGTTCATTTGCTATTCCCCCAGGCCCAGAAGAAAGTAGGACATATAATAAATACTATTGACTGAGGACTAGGTCCTAGAGGGGCTAGAAGCCAAGATAGTCTTTGTCCAAGTGATAGAAAACACCCTTGTGCCGATCCACACTTTCTGCCAGCGCCACTGAGTACAGCTTATGGCAAATTTCAGGAGAATTTCGATGGAAAACGACAAGTTCACTGGCAGGAAATCAGCCTATTAGTGAGATTTCCCAAGACAAAAGTCAATAAAGACCTTGGATTCGCTACCACAAAAGCGTCAAATGATTAGCACATAGTGCGATGCTGTGAACATGGGAGATTTTATTCTTCAGTTCGTTAGCCGGAGGTGTGGAAAGATCCTGCAGGACATCATGAGAAAGGCCTCCATGGTTGGAACATGCTCCCTAAGTGTTTTAAATCCTGTATTTCAAAATATGAAAAACCAGGAGATGGTGGGTACATTCGTGTAAGCACAAAAGGAACAATTCCTAAGTGTAAGTCCAGACAAACAACTGTGAGGTTGCGTCAATTTGGCCAAGTCGTCCCCAGCAGTGAAGGGGTTCTAACACAGCGGCAGGAGATCTGACTCCTGCTTCTGTCTGGCAAAAAGTGAAGAACTGCCTAGAATGTCCCAGGGACCTGCCCTGCCCCCAGCAGGTGCAGGAGAGGAGCACTATGGTGGGGCCGGGGAAGGGGGGAGGGCGGAGTGTGCAACCAGCACAGACTTGGGACCCAGAGCGCCTGGGGACCCACCAGCTCCAACAGGAGCCTCATGCCTCAGGTTCCATCATCTGTAACGTGGAGTTCGAAACCATGGCTCAAAATTAGAAGAGCTCATTTGATATAATGTGGAGCTGTCCCTAGCAATTAGGAAGCACCAAAAAAGTCATAATAAATAGAAATGAGAATGATTTACAAAAAGAAAAGTGTGCTTGAAATCTTATAGAAATAAAAATCTCTAAAAATCAAATGAGCATGGGAAGACAAAAGCAGGACAGTATTTCAGAAGCACCGTAACTGTGGGCTACCCCAGATGCAGCAAAATTCCACACCTGCCCGGGAGACACGTCAGCGCTCTTCACACTAGCAAAACCCTGAAAGCAACACAGGTGTCCACCGAGAGAATGCAAATTTGTGTGGTATACCAGATCACAAGAAGCAGGAATGGACACCAGTCACACACAGCATAAATGAATACACAGAATGCCAGGGGTGAAAAAGTCAAGGGTAATATAGAATAGAGTAAATCCATATTTACTGCAAATTTTAAAAAAGCATTAAATAAATGTTTGGAAGTTGTGGCAGCTATATGGGAAAGCCAGGGAATGCCCACAGAAACCTCACGGCGGCGCTACTGTGAAAATGATGGATGCTGAAAAGGCTGGTGGGTCTGCTCCCTGTTGACCTCCCCTATCAAGCCACCTGATCAAAGTCGGACACTTACTAACTCTGCTTACGCCCCACGCCTCCCGCATCCCTCGAACGCATCCCTCCTGGTCTAGTACGAGAACCTCAAGTCCTTCCAAGTTCCAGATCAAACCCCAGTGCTCCTATTTGTATGACCATTTCTTTTCTTTTTTTTTTAAGATTTCATTTATTTATTTATTTGACAGACAGAGATCACAAGTAGGCAGAGAGGCAGGCAGAGAGAGAGGAAGGGAAGCAGACTCCCTGCTGAGCAGAGAGCCTGATGCGGGACTCGATCCCAGGATCATGACCCGAGCAGAAGGCAGACGCTTAACCAACTGAGCCGCCCATGTGCCCCCTCACCGTACAAAATCATTCCAGTGCTACTGACTGCATTCCCTGTGCTGTACATGCCAGCCCCATGACTTACTTATCTTATTACTGGAAATTTCTATCTCTTAACCTTCTTTACCTGTTTTAGCCTCCCCCAACCCCTTCCCACTCTGGTAACTACTAGTCAGTTTGCTGTATCCATGAATCTGTTTCTGTTTTGCTTTGTTTATTCATTTGTTTTGCTTTTAAGATTCCACATACAAGTGAAATCATATGTGATTTGTCTTTCTCCATCTGACCTATTTCACTGGGCATAACACCCTCTAGGTCCATCTGTGCTGTGGCAAAGGGCAAGATCTCGTTCTTTGGATGGCTGGACGGTATTCTCTCTCTGTGTCAGATCTTCCTTCTCCACTCATCTGACACCTCCCACTTCTTTACTTTCTGTGGACACTTTGGTTGCTCTCATAGCTCGGTTGTTATAGATCAGGCTGCGATGGACATAGGGGTGCACATTTTTATGCCAGCGAGTAGAGTTTCAGTACATCGGGTTTACAATCCGCATCATAGTTAATAGTATGGATGGACCGTAATTTAGCTGATCTCATTACAAATAACTTTGGTCTTTGCATTTCAAACAGGTAAATGGATTTGCTATCTTACCCCCCTTCTCTGTAAATTCTACCCTGAGACATGGTTCCATTTCTCCGTGAAAAGTGTGATCTTTTTATTTCCAGGACATTCCCATGATTCCTGTGCTTCCAGAACTCATGTGATGCCCAGCCTCCTTCTGTATCAGCCTGCCACCTCTTCCCAGGGTTTGTTGATGGTTGGTTGGTGCATTCGCTCAACGAATGTTTGATACTCTCTATGTGCAGAGAACTGTGATGTCTTTGAGGGGCCATAGTGATGGGGGGGGGCACAGGCTCTGTCCTTGCGTACAGGGGTGCCATGTCACAAGGCAGAGAGAAGCCAGACTCTGGCTGAGTGACCTGAGGGCCGTGGATATTGTATCCTAAGGAGGCTGGGATGAGCTGCCCTTGCTATCTCAACGGGGAAATGGTCATACGGGGGCGTCTGGGTGGCTCAGTGGGTTAAGCCTCTGCCTTCAGCTCAGGTAATGATCTCAGGGTCCTGGGATTGAGCCCTGTATCGGGCTCTCTGCTCAGCGGGGAGCCTGCTTCCCCCCCGCTCTCTCTCTCTGCCTGCCTCTCTGCCTACTTGTGATCTCTGTCTGTCAAATAAATAAATAAAATATTAAAAAAAAAAAGAAACAAAACAGAGGATCATAGGGGGAAGAGGGGGGGGGAAAAATAAGCAAGATGAAATCACAGAGGGAAAGAGACCATTAGAGACTCTTAATCATAGGAAACAAACTGAGGGCTGCTGGGGGGGCGGGGGGATGGGGGAACGGGGGAATGGGCATTCGGGAGGTCACGTGATGTAGTGAGCCCTGGGCGTTCTATGCAACTGATGAACCACTAAATTCTACCTCTGAAACTAATAATACACTCCATGTTAATTAAATGAATTTAAATAAAATAAGATTTTTAAAAAATAACTTTGTATGGAGACCAGAAGGTGATCAGCCTTATCATGGGGATCGTTTCATCACGTATAAAAATCCAGAATCACTACGATGTATGCCTGCAGCTAATAACATGTCCTCTGTTCACCATACTTCACTTTTTTAAAAAATAACGATGTTGGCTAAAAAACATAATTAAGTATACACATGTATTTCTCTATATAAAGATAAATAAGAGAGAACGAACGAACGTTCGACGAAAATAAACCAAATTATTTTTGTTGATATGTTTGCAGATTCAAAGAACCCTACACTACTCCCAGAAGTAGAGGTATTTCACCTGCTTCCAGGAACTCGAATTTTCAACAGGCACTTATTTTTTCATAGATAACTCAAAGTGAGCAAAAATATTAAAGTTTAAAATAAATGAGTGAGGTGAGCTTAGCTTTACGGATTAACTCATGAGACAGGAGCCCTGATACAAGTATGAGATTCAGTTCAGGCTGACTCCAGGGGGCGCGGGGCGTGGCGGAGAGAGCAGCTGCAGGGGCGAAGCCACGGATGCTGAGAGCAGGGGCCAACTTCCCCTATGTGTTCTCCACACCCACAGGAAGTTCCTATTCTCATTTCAAGTCCAGGGAGGAAGAGTTAGGCAGGCAGGTGTGAACTGGGAGTAGGGACAGATGCTTCTTGACTGGGACCTCCCATTTCTTTACTTTCTAGATTCCTTTTCCCTCGGGGCAAAACTTCACTCTTGCCTGAGGAAATTGGCTTTATCAGCCTCCACTGATAAACCGTATTATGCAAAGCTCTCTGTTTATGTTGAGGAGAAGGACTCTGGCAGGCAGGCCTTCAGAAAAGTTTTCCGATCCCAATGCAGCTGTCCTGGGTTTCGGTGCTCTAACTGGCCACTGTAGCTCAGTCAATAACACATCCCTGGGAATTCATTACAGGAAAGCGAACATACATGTGTGTTTTGTTGAGAAGCTCTAGGTCGTGTTTCTGGTTGAGCATAGAGGACAAAGTGATGTACTCTGTCTAACGTCACATGTGAGAGGCAGACAATATGCTTAAGTTCACTGTTCTGGAAAATTCCTACAGTTCTCTCTGGTTACAACCACAACCACGGAGATGAGCCTGGAGGGAATGCGGCTGGGCTTTAATGCACAAACACTCATTCTGGAAAAATCGGAGGTTCCAGGCACAGAGCTCGCTAGCTGCGGACACCTCCTCACAGAGAAGCACAGACAGACCTACCCTGTTCAGTAACTCATCTCAGATCACAGCGAATTGGAAAGTTGTGGAACAAAGCTACTTTGCCTGAAAAGTCCGAAAAAGTTTGTCCCTACCTGCTCGAATCCAGGACTGCTCTTATGGCCATTTTTAAAACACCACCATAAGGCAGTTGGTGGTTATCGCTGTTTAACTAAACGTGCTTTCCTGATCTAACACACCGACCCACACCCACAGACCCTGAAAAACCCGAAGGGCCTTAAACATAGTCATACACTTTGCTGAACGTTCTCCAAAGGCATTCATCTTTTATACCAGCAAAGACTTAGAGGGAAAAATGGTCCTCCTAGTCTAAGCGTTACGCATTACAAACATGATTTGGAAGCTTCTAGCTGGAGAGAAGAAAATGGCTTTTTACAATTAACTCTATCAGGAGTTTATTTTTAACTACATCAGAAGATAGGAGATTATTTTTAAAAGAAATGATAAGGCCATGAGAAGTAATAGTAGTAAGTGTCCTGGCAGAAAATAAACTGTGTGTGGCACATATAAACACACACACACACACACACACAGAGGAAGGACACACCCACTACTATGCATGTCCACGTGCTTGCACACACACACACACATTCTCACAGTGAACACCAGAAGACTGGTCCCCACGTCTGACTATAAATTTGAGGCAAATCCCCGCTCTGCCTCTGGGTGGTTGTGGGCCCTCTATTTCCGTCTTCAGGTTGGGACAACCTCCGTGTGTTTCTCACATGGTTTGTGAAGATTTACTGTTCTCACCAACGCGGAACACTTAGAACAACGCCAGGCGCACTCTAAGTGTGCAGTAATCATTACACAGAACAACACGGATCTTCACTGTTCCAACCAATCGTTAGCATGTTCTGGGGTATGGGGGCGTGCATCACTGTTCCATACTTCGGGGGGAGGATAGTTTTTGCAAGTTTCCTGTAAATGGGAATGTGTGGTTATTATTCATGAGAAAAAAAATTACATGTATGATTTGCTAGGAAAATGCTACAGAGAAGAATCACGATGAACGGACTGAAGTCCCCTTGCTGATTCATTTCCATCCCCCCAGGACAGAAGAAGCTCTAGCTTCGGAGTCCAGCCTGGACACATTTGGTCCACGTGGTCAGGCCTGAAAGCACCAGCAAGGATTGGGGAGATGGTGTCAAAGACAACCTTCAGTTCTTTTTAAAAAGACCAGAACGCTTTTATCTGATCAGGGCTGGAGGGCCACCATGCTCAGGTACACTGCAGCGTCCTAGGTGGTCCTGTTCTAAGGGGACAGCTGATTGGAGCTATAATCCCCAGAGAAAAATCAAACAGAACAAGTTACTGTGCCCAGTTTCTCTAGAGGAATCCCACACAGCCAAGGATTTTATGCATGGCAGGAATCCAGAATTTAAATTCGACATTTTACCTAAACTCCACAATGACCGAAGACCTACTGACGCCAGCAAGCACAGAATAAAAATCCAGAAAAACAGTATGATGTTCTGAAGCCTAGGAAAAAAAAAAAAAATGATAAAGGTGTGGCATCAAATGCCAGATCAAAGGACAGGTGCTGGTAGGGGGTCAACCTCGACTTTCCAAGTGGAACTCAGAGCTAAAGTGTTCAAAAGCAGCCTCGCCAGAGTCTTCATTAATTTTGTATGTTTCCTCCGCATGCCATTGTGAATACAATGAGCTCGTAACCCTTCAAAAGCTTAGTTTATAGCTCACCATCTTTCTCTAGTAGTTAATGGTGATTCTCACAGATCAGAACAGGAGATGTTTCAGGAAGAGGCAAGAGTCCAGAGACATCGGGGCACCTGGGTGCCTCAGGCAGTTAAGCATCTGCCTTTGGCTCAGGTCATGATCCCAGGGTCCTGGGACCAAGCCCCACACTGGGCTCCCTGCTCAGCGGGGAGTCTGCTCCTCTCTCTCCCTCTGCCCCTCCTCCTGCTTGTGCTCTCCCTCATTCTCTCTCTCTCTAAATAAAAAAAAAATTTAAAAGAACTTTTTTCTTTTAAGTTGAATGCAGACGTATTGAAAAGACAATTTCCTAAGAGATGAGAGTTACGGTTGAGAAGAATTCAGCACGGCAGGAACACTGAAGAACTCCGACTCAGGTGTGCCATGAACCAACCCCTTAACCTCTACGTGAAAAGTCTCCCCCGTTTACCAATTTTATCCACAAAAATGTTTACCATTTTCTGCATGCAATGACATGAAAGCCTTTTGAAAAAAAACATGACAGCTTGAGAATCACAGACCTGGGTTTAATCCAGATGAGAAACTATGATTCAAAGAACTCAACCTTCTAGTCCAAGGTTACCGTCAGTCTAGAAAGCAATGCCAGAACTTGAATTAACTTGGTTCTGACTCAAAAACCACTGTGCAATCTTGTGTCCCCAGTACTTTAGGTTGCTGACAATTTTGCAACCACAGTTTGCCAACACCAATGGAGAAAGCACCACATTTTTTAAGCTCTGTAAAGTGAGTGTTACACCTCAAATGTGAGCTGCCACTAAAGTATTTGTCTCTGTAAAAATTCCAACGATGTAGCAATTTCACCCCTAGGTATATACCTAAGAAAAATAAAAATTCATGTCCGCCCAAAAACTTGTACACGAGTGGTCCAACAAAGTAGAAATCATCCAAATGTCCATCAACTAATGAACAGTGAATGGACAGAGAAATGTGATCTTTCCACAGCGTAACATCACTCAGCTCGAAAAAGGAACAAAGTGCGGACATACACCTCACCACGGATGACCCCTGAAAACACTGTGCGAGGGGAAGAAACCAGTCACAAAAGGCCACATACGGTTGGATGCCATTGGTATGAAATGTCAGACAGAGGCGAATCCACAGAGACAGAATACAGACGAGTGATTGCCAGGGTTAGGGGGGAGGTGGGTAGGGGGACTTTTCACTGACAGCTACAGGTTTTCTTTCTGGGGTGATGAAAATATTCCAAAATTAAACAGTGGCTAAGAACATATAAAATGTGCAGTAAACACATTTTTAAGCCTTAAAAGGGTGAAATTTATTGTATGTGAATTATATATATCAAGCTGTTAGAAGATGTCACTTCCAAACTCCAACTCAGGCTACCCGGTTCTCGGGACGATAGCTCCAGCAACAGAAGGTAAGAAAGACAGGAGGAGTACGTCTCACTCCGAGGGGGGGGCTTCGGTGGGTCTTTCCAGTTTGAGGCACAGTGGCCTCGGGGGTGGCATCAGGTGACCAGTGGTGGCTGGCAAGCCAGTAAGGAGAAGGCTCTTCATCTACCCAGTTTTTCACTGGCCAAGTCCCCATTAGCCTGACATAGACGGGGACCGGGGGTGGGTGAGCTACTGGTCTACAGAAAAAATAGAAGAGCTACAGAAAATTGACACCGGCTTTGGAGCCCAAAGCAAATTTGTTATTAAGTCTTTATTTTAATTCCAGGGTAGTTAAGAGAGTGATAATAGTTTCAGGTGTGCAACACAGTTGATCCAACACTTGCGTCACCCACTGTTCCTACAGCAAGCGCACTCCTTCACCCCCGCCGCCCGTGTCATCCACCCCCCACCCCCTCCCCCTGGTAACCGTCAGTTTGTTCTCATCAGTTAAGAGTCTAGGGGTGCCTGGGGAGCTCAGCCGGTTAAGTATCCAACTCTTGGTTTCGGCTAAAGTCATCTCGGGATCCGGGGATCCATGGGGCTCTGTGCTCAGCCGGGAGTCTACTTGAGGATTCTCTCTTTTCTCCCTCTGCCCCTCCCCCCAACTTGTGTGCTCTCGTGCGCTCTCTCTCTCCCTCTCAAATAAAAAAATCTTTAAAATAGAAAGAGTCTGTTTCTCGGTTTCTCTCTCTCTCTTTTTTCCATTGCTCATTTGTTTTGATTCTTACATTCCACATCGGAGTGAAATCATGTGGTACTTGTCTTTCCCTGACTCACGGATTCTGCCCAGCATTACGTCCTCCAGCTCCAGCCACGTGGTTGCAAACGGCAAAACTTCATTGTTTTTATGGCTGAATACTATTCCACTGCACGTCTAGGTACACTGCATCTTCTTTATCCACTCACCATGATCAAGTGTGATTTCTTCCTGCACTGTAAGGGGAGTTCAGTATTTGCCAGTCAATTGATGTGATACATCACATCAACAAGGGGAAGGATTAAAACTATACGATCATGTCAATAGATGCAGAAAAACCATCTGTCAAAGTCCAACATCCATCATGACAAAATCCCTCAACAAAGGGCACCTGGGTGGCTCAGTCGATTAAGCGTCTGCCTTTGGTTCAGGTCATGATCCCAGGGACCAGGGATCGAGCCCCACATCAGGCTCCCTGCTCAGGGGAAGACTGCTTGTCCATCTCCCACTCTCCCTGCTTGTGTTCCCTCTCTCTCTGTCTCTCTGTCAAAGAATAAATAAAACCTTTAAAAAAAATCCCTCAACAAAGTAGTTTTAGAGAGAACATAACTGAACATAATACAGATGTTATGTGAAAAACCCACCCCAAACATCATCCTCAATGGGGAAAAAACTGAGAGCTTACACCTAAGGTCAGGAGCAAGACAAGGATGTCCACTCTCACCATTTTTATTCAACATAGTCCTAGCTAGAGCACTTGGACAACAAAAAGAAATAAAAGGCATCCAAGTTGGTAAACAAGAAGCAAAACTTTCACTATTTACATATGACATGATAATATACAGAGAACCCAAAAGACTCCATGAAAAGACTATTAGAACTGATAAAAAAATATCAGTAAAGTCTTGGAATACATAATCAACGTACAGAAATCTGTTGCATTTCTATACACTAATTATGCAGCAGTAGAAAGAGTAATTAAGAAAAAAATCCCATTAAACAATTACATGAAAAATAATAAAGTACCTAGGAATAAACTTAACCAAAACGTTGAAAGACCTGTACTCTGAAAACAGGAAAACACTGATGAAAGAAAGTGATAAGAAGACAAACAATTGGAAAGACGGTCCATCCTCAGGGACTGGAAGAACAAACATTCTTAAAATGTCTGTCCTACCCAAAGCCATCTACACATTGAGTGCCACCCCTATCAAAATACCAAAAGCATTTTTCACAGTAGAACAACCCATCCTAAAATGTGGTTGGAACAAAGAAAGACCCTGAATAGGCTGAGCAACCATGAAAACAAAAAGCCAATTTGGAGGCATCAGAGTTCCAGACTTCAAGTTCTATTACAAAGTTGTAGTGGTCCAAACGGTATGGTACGGACACAAAATTACACCCATGGATCAACAGAATAGAATGGAAAACCCAGAAATGAGCCCAAGGCAGTTTTAGGCTGAAATGGATCCGTTACCCAGAGAGCTTGCTGACACACACATCCCCATGAAGCCTCTCACTCCAAAACAGCTTTAGATATCTTACCCTATTTATAATTATTAATTATTATACAATTTATATGATTTATCAGCATCAAGTACCTCATCGTTTAAGTGCTTACACTTTACTTAACACTTTAAAATAATTTTATAGCTCACACTTACCTAAGAATTATGGGGGTGGAGGTCTCTCCAAGCCCCCAAGTTCACTGCCACCTCCAACATTCATTCCATGCACACCCTTCAACAACCCCTACAGACTCTGCACACACTTCCTCAGCTAAACACTTCTGATAGAAATTTCCATTCCTCCCTGTGTTTTTCCAGTGTTAAAGCAACTAAATCAGATAGCCAAAGGAAAGTTTTCCCAGTGTTGGTCATTCTCCAAAAGAAGAGCAAAATGGAAGAACCAGTGGGCATGAAGGTGGAGGGGTAGTAACCATAGCAGCTGCCTGTACCCAAGCTCTTGGACATGTGACATCAACTATGGATATAAACCATAAATGCTCTGATACTTTTTGGCTCAAAGCAATAAGTTCCATTGAAGACTCGGGACCTAGCACCATTTGTCAGCCAAAAAGAATGTTGCCCACCATATCGGCCCTCTGTTATTAAACACGCTTTTCTGGAACCTCAGAACTATCCCAGGGATCACAGGGTCCCCCTCTTCAGAAAGCCTCTGTTGCACGACACCTGTGTGATGACCCCGAGTTAGCAGTCCCCCATGGTCCTCTCCTCAGCTCCTGAAGTCTCAGAATCGCCCCTCTCTGCACAGTTCCCACAGCGAGAGGTCGAACGAAATGTGCTGTGAGCTGTCACATTAGCATTTCACATCATGAAATAGTTATGTTTTCCCTGGATAACAGTCCTATAAATCTTTAGCAAGCATAACTTCAGAACTTAATTCCTTGACCACAGAGCAAGATTCTCACCCTATGGAGATTCTCTGGGCAAGATTCTCATCCCACAGGAGTTGTACTAAAAAATGTCAAGGATGAGAACTGGCCCAGGGGTGCTAGCCAAGGGCAATATAGAGTCATAACAAACAGCTGCCTCTTTTCCCGACTGTCACCGTTCCCTCCAGACCAGTGTCCTCAAGCAGGCCAGCGCCCCACCTCCAGCAGCTTCGGATTAATCAAACATCAGCCTGTTGCGGTCCAAGCGGACCCCGCATATGAATCTTTAGACCGTGGCGTGTACTGGTCGATAGCATGGAGAACTGTGTCCTTATTTGTTAGAAGCATGTGTCACGTGCTTAAAACAATTACACATGTGTCCACGCACACACACTGGCCTCGAATGTCTAAACACTACTCTCTTAGTCCATTCTTTTCTCTTAACCTAATCCATAAAGAAGGATCAGCAAAATATCCACAGATTCATACAATTCATAAATAAGGTGATTTTGCTCATGGTCAAGGACTCCTTAATTCCACTGTAGATCTAGAACCACAGAGCTAAAAAGGATGCTGACAGCTCGTCTCCACTGTCAACTCTCCTCTCCAGGCTTTTCTCATCCACAACTTCAGAAGAGGTGTTATGGCTTCATCTCCAATTCCACCATGCAAAAGGGTTTGTTCCATAGGTTCTTGGAGAGATTTCCGGAATCAGGCAGATGATGGGTTCGAATTCTGCCCTCCTTTCTAGCTTGGTGACTCTGGAAAAGTATACTAACCTTTGCCCACTCTTTCTCTTCACCTAAAATACCATTACCATCTACCTGTCCTTCTACTGCCCCCAACACAGGCATGTATTAAGTGGCTACAAAATGGCACCCATTGAATGGCCTTCTCTCCTGCCCAGACCAGTGTCCTAGGTGGACATCCCTGGCTGTCTTCTTTTTTCTTCCATCTACCTTCGACATGGCTTAAATGCCTCTGCCTGGACCCTCTGGCTGGGATCCTGTGGACAGTCCCAGAGCATGGCCCAAAAGATGCCACCCAATCTCATCGCAAAGCCCTGCCTCATCTTCCAATACGCACCAGGCATGATTCAGCAATTCTTGAGACACCACCGTTTTGGTGTCAATACACTCTTTAGATCTTTATCCTCACCATACCTTCTGCAAACTACAACTTCCCATCTACCCCTCCTGTCCTGTGAAAGGTCACCTCAATGCAACTGCCAACACTTTGCTATTTACCCATTCTCATCATGAGAATGAACTTTTCCTTCAACCCTGTACTCAAAACCTGTTGTATATACCCTCTATCATTCTACTTACAAAGGTATATACTTATTAATAAATTGAATTCCCTCGATACAACACAAACCCATGGTCAGAGACACTCTTGCTACTATACCTTTCCTTCACAACAGAGAGCTTAGATCGTCACTGTTATAAAGTGTGAATTTTATAATACTGAATTCTTTGCATGCATCACCTCTCCGCCTGGTGCACAATGATTAACACATACCTGCGT
Source organism: Mustela nigripes (assembly GCF_022355385.1). Taxonomy (NCBI): domain Eukaryota; kingdom Metazoa; phylum Chordata; class Mammalia; order Carnivora; family Mustelidae; genus Mustela; species Mustela nigripes. The sequence goes on from NC_081568.1 coordinate 7,056,023, forward strand.
CACATTGTAATGGAACTTGGAACGCCCCATTTTAAGCCATCTCACACTCTGTTGAAAACCAGGCCAATCTGCTTTGCTGTGTATTCCTTGTCCGTGCTCAAAGGCTTCAGCCTTAGAAACAAACAACTTTATAAAATTTTTAAAAGGCAATGAAAGAAAAGAGAAACATAAACTGCATACACATAGCTCCCCTGCCACGGGAGCTGGTCAGAAACACAACAAAAGCATGGTCATAAAACTACATGGTGTTTGTAACCCAGTTCCAAGCCAGGCTCCGCGGGCTGCCAGGAATCATTTTTAGAAGACATACATGGACTCCTATGTGAATTTTGCAGCCTATGAAATCCAGGACTCGTATCTCCCCCGACGATGGCGACCCGTGCTTTTTATTAGCTGCCTGCCATGAGAAGAACACATGAATGATTTGTTTCTAATCAAAGTCATAGACTTGAGTCGTTTCAACATACACTCTCCACTATGGGGTGTGTGTGTGTGTGTGTGTGTGTGTGTGTGTGTGTGTGTGTGTAGGAGAAAAACAAAACTCAAATTGCTACTTGTGTGCCATGACTATCTCTTATCAGCAATAAAGCTTTAAGCCAAGGCTAAGCCATTTAGAAGTCTTGATAATAAGCTTGAAGTCTCTAACGCTATTTCACTACATTCCTTATTTAATCAAATTATTTTGAAACATATTTGCAATGAGGGGTGATTAGACGTCTCCTCTTACAAAGGATCATTCCAGGGTCCCACTGGCACATGATTTGATGACATAAAATGTCCCCCTATCGGGGGAGAAATCATCACTGGACCAACCTCTCACAGCTAATCCTTGAGGTCGGAGGAAGGAAGCAGCCACAAACGAATGAACAAACACAAAGACCTTCCAGGTGGACTGTCTCAGATGACCTCCAAAGGTCAAGTCACACAAGGTGGCCGCTAGAATCACGACCACAAGCCACCAAGCACTGAGCTGCTTTGCTGTCTCTTTCTTCTCGAACAGATACTAGATTCCAAAACGGATTATCCCACTGCCCAAAGAGAGGCTGACTCTGAGGTAACCGGCTCTCAGAGCGTATTCTCTCACCCAGTTTAATGAAAAACGATGCGGTTTGGAAGCAACTTCCAGAGTTACTGAATGTTAAGCAAGATATTCATTATTCTATCCCACCATGAAACAACAGGCCCAAGCAGCCAACTCCGGGAAGGTCCTCCGAGACTCTGTTTGTACATGTCAGGAAGCAAAACAGGGTGTTCAGAATGCACTGCTTGTTAGAGTACTTCTGTCCCTTCTGAGAATCTGAGTAACACAGAAAGAAACCGCTTCACGGAAAACCAGACCCAATCCACCCAACCCCCCTGGAGATCCAAAATTCCCCAGGAACCCCACGACGGGATGTGTCCTACATGATCTCATAAAAATTCTCCCTGTATGTGGTGTCTGGTGGCGGGGGGGAGGGCACATGGGGGGGCTCACTTGGTTAAGCACCTGGCTTCGGCTCAGGTCATGATCTCGGGGTCCCGGGATGGGGCTGCTTGTGGAGCTCTCTGCTCAGCGCGGAGTCTGCTTCTCCCTCTGCTCCTCCCCCCGATCGTACTCACTCTCTCAAATAAATAAATTTTTTTTTAATTTAAAAAACAAGAGAGGACCCCTACTCAGCCATGTAAGCACAATGCCTGCACCTCATGCACCCCCACGGGAGGTGAGCCAGCCAGATGACCAAAAATGAGGAACCTCCCAGGAAGAGAAGATCTCTGGGATTCTAATTCCCCATAATGATGCTAATACACGTCTCTTGCCTTATCTAGCCAAAGAAATGAACACAGAAGAACCTGATAGAAATCAAGCAAATAGAACACAGTGAAAATGACACCACCAAATTAGCTGTCTCAAAGGCCCCCACATGCCCCACGGCAGGGTTTGTCCAGGTGGAAACATTTCCCTAATGGCAGTGGCTTACTCACCATTAAGTTTCGCAAAGTCATAAATATCTATGTATAATATCATAAAAAACGAGCGTAACACCGGCTTTGAAAACACTGGCCAGTGAGAACAGCATTGTAAAGACTCTACCCCAGATCTGTTAACAAATAGATACAGTAAGTGAAATTGAGAAAAGGAGAAAGCTAGACATACTTTCTCAGACATGAAACAAACTGCTCTGATGTCTGTATTCAAGTCCAGTGAGATCTAAATATGGGTCTGCTTTGGGAAAATAAAAGAAGAAACATGGTTTTCTTTTTTTCTCTTCAGTGAAAGGAATTATGGTTATCAAGAAAATAATATTTTGATTTACACAGACGCATCAAATATCAAATTGAAGCATGAAGTATTTACTAGATATGCAAAGCATGGGTAGCACGAAGCTACATTTCCCACATAACTCAAAGAAATTTCACACTGTATTAAGGAGCTTAAAACTACATTTAGGCAGAAGAAACATACACAGAAGTTGCCTTGTAAGAAGTGATAAAAAGCCATGCTGCGAAACCCCGGATTTCTGCAGGGATAAACTACACGTGTTTGCATCAAGAGAATGTACCGAAAAGATACAAAAAGAAATCAGCAGGATGCCAAGTAAGTTTCTCCTAGTTTCTGCATTTCAAACAGGTCTTTAAGTAAATGTGAGATGGCCTTGCCATGGGATGTGAGAACTGGAAAGGAAAAGATTCCAGAATGAGGAATGTATATTCTACACAACTTCTCATGGAATGAACGTCGTGCCCCAGAGTTCCTTACTCTGAGCAATCCAGGCATTTGCATGGGCTAATTTGCTGTTGTGGAGGTGGCACTAGCATCAAACAGGACTGAGCCACAGTGTTGGCGTCTACCTTCAAGAGGCCAGGAACCCAAGAGAACATGCTAGACAATCAAAATGTCTCCAGATATTGACAAATGTCCGGTAGGGCGGGGGCCGGGAGGTGCGAATCACCCTCCCTCACCTTGAGAATCACGACTTGATACAGTTAAATCTCAAAGAAACGTTGAGCTATGGCATAAGAGAAGGACTGCGTATAAAAAGGGAACATCCGATCATTCTCCGTACTTCGAGCCTCTCATTGGCTTACGTTGTCAGGATGAAATCCTGTAGCTAGAGTGCTACATGTACAAATCAAAACTGTATCCCAAATCACTACAACACACAATTTCACCACAAGGAAACGTGAGTTTTACAAATCACTTCTATAATGGAAACCAGATTAAGTATGTTTCAGTTACCACAGTAACGAGGACAGCGCCGTTTGGAAAACGAAATGAATGCTGCCAACATTTGTAAGCAAAACCGTCAAAAACCTGAACAGGAACCCAAAATGCCCCAGTGGAGTGTGCGTTGATCCCTCAGCTATCCGGCTGCTCTTGTTTCGTTTTGAGAAGTAACGGAATGACAAACCAAGGGTGCACCTGTGGAGGAGGCTATCTGACCTTCACAGGAGACCGTCATGGAGAACGAGCAAAAGAAGGATTCCTCAGTATCTCTTCTCGCCTTGCTACTAAGTAGCTTTCTTCTCTTCAATTCCAAGAGTTAACTGAGCCATTCCTTAACTAGCAAGCAGTCTGCCAGATACCTTTAAGCTCTGGGTAAGGAATCTCCAGCACAAAACTCAACTCGGATAAAGGGAAGAATCTCCTGTCCTGCCTCACCACCATCATTGCCACATCCAACGTTGATGCCACCTCCACCACCACCTCCACCATCACCTCCATCATCACCTCCATAATCACCTCCAACTCTACCACCACCACCACCACCACCACCACCCCACCATCACTTCTACTATCACTATCACCACCATCACCTCCACCATCAACACCTCAACATCATTATCTCCACCATCACCTCCACTTCCATCATTACCTCCACCATCATCGCCCCCACCATCATTATCTCCATCAGCACCAACACCTCCACCTCCACCATCACCTCCACCTCCATCGTTACCTCCACCATCATCACCTCAACCAACATTATCTTAACCATCACAACAATCACCTCCACTTCCACCATCATCTCCACCCTCATCACCTCAACCATCATTATCTCCACCATCACCTCCATCACCTCCACCATCACCTCCACCATTGCCATCTCCAACATCATCACCTCAACTCTACCACCACCACTATCACATCCACCATCACCACCGCCTTCATCATCACCACTTCCACTATCACCTCCATCATCACCTCAACATCATTATCTCCACCAGCAGACCCCCAACTCTACCACCACCTCCACCATCACCACCACCACTTCCACCATCATCATCACCACCATTAGCTAGAAGTCTCACCACTATAGCAAGGAATTCCCCAACCCTGCATTGGGCTCTGGCATAATCTAACCCCTCCTTGGACAACTTTCTTGGCACACGATTCTTACTGACACTAGACTTTTCTACTTCTGGAACTTAAAACTTGCTCAGTTGTTCTCTTGGCCTGAAATATCCACCGTATACACAAGAGATGGGTTAAGCATCTTATGAAGTCAAGCTGGAAACACACTGGACACGAAGAAAACACTGAAACTGCTCACACACTACAGAAATCGCTTCATGTTGCAAAACAAATTTTCCAATGGATAAGCATCGACTTAATATTTAACTCTTACACGACAATAGGCACCAAGGATGTGTTCTAAATATTTTATAATTATTAACAATCTTGCCCTTATAACAACCCAGTGAAAGTTATTATTATTGTCCTTTTTTATTGATAGATTTTATGTTTCAGAGCAGCTTCATGCTTACAGCAAATTGGAGGGAAAGACAAAGCTTTCCGACAATACCACCTGCCCCCACGCAGATGCAGCCCAGTCATCATCAACTTCCCTCCCAGAGTGGTGTATCTGCTGCAGTCAATGGACCGATACTGACACACCATTATTACCCACGTTATTACCCTCTTTTCACAGATGCGGAAACTGAGGCACAGGGAGGTTAAGAAAACTGCCCAAATACATAGCCTGGCGTAAGTGGCAGACCTGAGGTTCGAACCCAGGGGTCTCTGAACCTCTCCACTCTGCAGCCACTCTAAACTGGAAACAGTTCCAAGGCAAACTTTATGTTTAAGTGACTTTAAAAAAAATAATAATAATAAATGTCAGCATCAAAGAGAGCTCCAGGAACATCTGGTTGCAGATTTTCAACCTTTCTCTAATAACAGACCATGATTTTCAAAAGCCCTGACTCCGGCCCCCCTTTCCTCTCAGACCACGTCAGGGAAAATCTGGAGCCATTTTAAACAGTTTAAAAACCACGTTTTACTTCCACCTCTTCCTGTCACAGATTTAAAAGCGGAGGCCCCAGGAGGAAAAGTCGTCTGGCCCAGAACCACTAAGAGCAGAGCTGCACCCAGGACCCAGGGGTCTTGATACCCAGCCCGCCACTCTTCAGTTAGACCCTGGCACCCCAACGAATCCCCACACCAGTGTTCTAGAGAAAAGTATGGTTGAATTTCTATCAGTTTAGAAACACGGCTGAAAACACATGAAAATAATTCCCCAGGAAAGCCAAGCGAGAATCACTCACTGAAACGTTCCCTTCTCTACACAGAATTTGGGCTCGGGGCTGCATCTCTCCTCTGTGGCACTCACAAGCCTTTTTCCAGCAAAGCTGGGCAGGCAAGTTACTGGTGATCTGCGTTCATAGGCAGGCATGAACGGAAACCCACCACCCTCTATCCGTCTGTCCATCTGTGGCCAGTGCAGGCACCCAGCCCTGGGCGCTGCGACCCCCAGCCCGTGCCCTTACCTGCAGGTGGAGACACGGCAGCTCCAAAAGCGGTTTACGGGTTCACCTTCAGACCTTCGCATCTTAAACCTTTCCATGACTAAGTTCCTCCCTGTGGGAAAGCGCACTTCCCTCCCCGTAGAGGTGTTGAGAACTTATTAAATGCACCTGGGCTCGCCGTGTGGCAAAGGTGTCTCACAAGGGAGCCGAGAGAGAGGGTCATTACCGGGCTGTGTCATTACCAAGACGGCTCCTGCTGGCCATTCATGCGGCTTCTTGAACCAAAGTCCCCACGGAGGGAAAAACTAAAGGAAAAACTGTTTTTAACAAACAAGACCCCCAACCACCCCCTGGTTTCATCTTGAGACTAAGTATGATGCTATAGCCTTTCCGTAGGGCTATTTTTTTCCCTTTCCTACACCCAGGCATCATGTAACCTAATAAAAAACTTTTATGTATCTTCCTATGAAAATAGTAATTTGATAGGAAAAAACTCTTCCACCTTTCACTTCATCATGAGAATTTTTTTAGCAACCATTAATTAATAAGTTAATGCTGGCAGTTTTATCTACCAGTATCTCTCATTTGCTTCTATTAAACCGACAAGGGTGTAAATATGGAAAAGTGGCGACATCTGTAATAGGACAAAAGAAATCATATGATGTTGTAGGTCTACCAATTAAGAAAGTAAAAATTAATAATAATCATAAGGAACTCCAGGGAGATACTAGTATCTTATTTAAAATATTTTTATGTACAACTAATCAACTTTCTTTGAAATTACATACACTCCAAAGAGGCAGGACTTTTTTCTTTGTTGTTGTTTTTTTTTTTTTTTTTATTTTATTTATTAGACAGAGACAGCAAGAGAGGGAACACAAGCAGGGGGAGTGGGAGAGGGAGAAACAGGCTTCCTGAAGACCAGGGAGCCCGATGCAGGGCTTGATCCCAGGACCCTGAGGTCATGACCTGAGCGAAAGGCTGAGCCTTTCGAAAGACTGAGCCACCCCTGCAACCCAGGATTTTTCTTCATTCATGTTTCCAGAGCATTTGTTCCATTCTCCTAGGCTTGTTTTCATGTCTGATTTCCCTGAAATGTCAGCCATCCATCTCCTCAGGATTGGGATTTCCATTTCATTGGTCTTTAATTTTGCAAAGCATCCAGACTATTCTTTTCAAAGATTATAAATAAGTAAATAAAACGGTCTACGAGGAGAGAAGACATACAAGCTGCCTACATTTCCACAACGGAGTGTTCTGTACCTACTCAGTATATTTATTCTTGAGTCACAGCAAATGACAACTTCCATCTGGACATCTTTTCTTCATCAAGGCATTTCTCATTTCATCCTGTGATAATCTGAAAACTGTACACTGTGTAGCCATAAATAAAAGAGCTTACAGCACCACCCCAGAAATTATTCTCAACCTTCGTGCATGCTAAGCTTCTTGTTCTGGCCCAGGCCGGAGGAATCGGGTCGGACAGCTGTATAGTGCAAAGGAAGAAGTAACATGGCTTGTCTCCGGCATGTTCTCTGTTACGCTGCTGATTATCTTGTGGGGCTCCGGAGTTTAATAAATCTTCTTAATTGGACACTTAGCTTAGCCTTGGGCTAGAGCAGACAAATAGAAGCCGGGTCTCTGTGCTGGATGTGTACTCTGTGCCTGATCTATTCCATGCGTGTCCTCCAAATTCAGCCACATCAGGGGTCCTGCATCTCCATTCCATGTCCAAGCAACACTGCGTCCCCAGCTGCCACACGGTTAAAGGCACACCTGAGTCCCATGCATACCATCTCCAAATAGAATAAGCCTGGAGCACGTCCCTTATGTCACCCATGGGCTAAGAGTCAAGTCACTTCATGACCACATCCAACCCTCTGCTAGAAGGACAGTTCATCCCCAGCCCAAAGAATTAAACTGTGCTGAGAATGACCCATAAGGAGGGGACAAAGAAATAAAATTAATAAAACTAATAAAAGAAATAAAATTAATCTTCTGCCCACCCCATCAGAAACCTTGACATTAAATACGTGATCATGGTTAGGAAATATCACAAGTTACAACTTCTAGGAGGACCAACAGAGGCTCAGGAAGGTCAAATACTGCTTTTCCGTTCAGTATTAGAGCTTTCTTTGAGAAAGACATGGAGGATCTTGGCTAAACTCATGCAAGGTGTTGTTGGAAATGAAAGACTCTGCCCCCTTCAAGAAGGCAGTGTCCTTTCCCAGTAAATGATGGGCAGAAAATCAGTCCTGTCATAGATCCCAGAGGCTCTTCCCTTGGCTCATCCCTTCTTCTGCTGGTTCTAATTAAGCCCTAGACAATTATTTCTTTGGAAAGAAAGTAGAGTCTACCATTCCCTAGATTGGTCTATACTCAAATGACTTCTCTTTGGCAGAGCTATCTTAATTGACTAATAATATGCTTTAGACTTTCAGATCAAGAATGTCATATAAAACAAAGAACTGTGAACCGCTTTTACTATAATTCCTCTACCACGTTGCTACTGTTTTCTACACTGAAAAACTGAGAAGTTCCCATTGTTAGTATTTACTTGTATTAAAAAACTTCATGACCAAATCACAGCATGTATATACATCCACCCATCAGCAATCTCTGGTGTTCCATCAACCGTGTCCACCATCCCACACAGCCCACCATGTAAAATATACGTAGAATGATTGCTGGCAGGAGGTAAAACAGAATCTGCATCTCTAGCCAGCTGTCACAAGGTTAGGCAGTCGGGTATTGGACTCCTAGGAGTCAGTGCAAAGGAGTGATCGGCATGTCCCCATGATAACGGAGAAACAATTATCCAGAGACAGAAGAGTGCACAAAACGTTTCCCAAACCATCAGGGGAGCACTCTGGAGAAAAAGAAATGGTATTACTTAAACACACACCATCTATACGCTAGTGTAAAAGTGTATGCTAGACACAGATGGAACTTGATATAAGGAAGTTATGAGAAGGGAAGGAAGGAGCTCAACCAGCTTCTGAAGGCTTGGACGGGATCTGGGAAGTTGAAGCAAAGAATATCCAAGATTTAAATGGCAAGCCCGTAGTACTGAGCGAAGTGGAACTAGGGCTCATATAAAATGGTCTGGTATATGTTGATATACTGGGGTAAAACTTTCCAGTACATTCATTGGGATTTCATAATAAAGGAAGCATACTCCTTCAGGTAGTATGAATTGGAAAGAATGATAAGGCATGTTGACCTGTGGGGCTAAAGGAGACAGAAGAAGGGAAGTTAGACCAGAAGGGGCGCCTGGGTAGCACAGTCAGTTAAGCATCCAACTCCTGATTTTGGCTCAGGTCATGATCTCAGGGTCCTGGGATTGCGCCCTGCCTCAGGCTCTGCACTCGGCTCGGAGACAGCTAGAGATTCTCTCTTCCTCTCTCCCTATACCCCCTCCTTCTCTTGCTTGCTCTCTCTCAAATAAAAAAATAAATAAATAAATGTTTAAAAAAAGAAAAGAATGAATGCTTTAAATGACTACAGAAATTGGAGTTTCCCCAACAGCCTCGGATTTAGAAAGTTTACGAATTGTCCTTTAAATGAATTTCCTTGTGCTCGCTTCGGCAGAACATCTACTATATAAATGAATTTCCTTCCATGCAAACATGGTACACACCAAAGTAGGTAGGTAAAAATCTCTAAAGGAAGCAAAACTCATCTGAAAAACTTAGGAGAGAATGTTTGCTGGCCATTTTTTTTCTAGCTAGTAAGATCTGATTCAAAATTCTCATCTACTATCTTTCTTTTTTAACAGATGAGAGGTGGAAAGATACCCAACTCTCCTGTCACAGTGAAATGAAAATTTATTATGTAATTATTTTTGGAAAACACATATTACATGTATAAATAGATATAATTATAATCATCATATTTTGCTGTAATAATATTTGAGACTTTAAAGGATACCATCAAATAAAATTAATTTTATTTACAATAAATGAAGCCTAAGATATGGAAAACATTATAGTCAGCTGCAATCAAGATCTAGCAACTCACGACGAGTTAAAAAAAAAACTACTTTCATCTAAGATGATAGTTTTTCTCTCTTTTGCTGATGCCCATCCAATATACTCTCTCTAAATGGGCACACGATTTTAAAATGTCCCTCTGAGTAGATTACACAAAACAGATTTCATTCAGTGCTCAAAATATCATGGATCCTGCCTAAATCCTAAGACCAAAATATGTCCATTTTCCAATGTTTATAAGTCATTGGCTTGATAAATACTTTTAGTGTCTACTAACTGTAACATAGAAACACTGGTAGCATTCTTTACTAGAAATCTTCACACAGATGCAATGAGAAACTCATCCAAAAACCTCAGCAAAACCAATGACTTACGCATTAGGAAAACATATCAACCACAGGTATCACGGACAACCAAGAGAAGAATTTTTCCCAGAGTCTGGGCGTGGGGTTTTGAATTAGCAGATCGTGGAATGCATCCTAGCCTCACGATTCTACTTTGGGAAAGTTACATGACTTCCAGGTCTCAGTTTTCTGTATTAAATGGGACTAAAATCTTGCAGGTTTCCATCATGACTGACCTCACATTCGAAAACAACCAAGTACAGCACCTGACACAAAGCAAGACTGCTATAAATAGAACACCATCTCATAGATAGCGGTTGGACAAACAGTACACCATTTCACAGGTGGGCCTCAATGTTGCCTGATTCCTTACCACACAAAGCTCAGTCCGCTCGATACAAACAGGAGATGTGGTCACCCTGAGACACAATGGATCTTTCAGCAGATAGATATAGGACCCAATGACTCCTGACTTGTATTTTTCCGATGACAAATAAACCAACACTGGTTTATACAAGGAGGTCTTCCTATAAGAGATTACTTTGAAGATGCTGCTTTTAGAAAACTGCTTTATTTGAACAGAACTTCATCACAGAATGAAAAACAAAACAAAACAAAACCTTCAACCATGACAGAGCTAGCTGTCCCAACCATTAGAACGTGACTGCGAAGTGTCTAGGGCTCCTACGTTTTCAGAGGAGAGTTCAACATAGTCAAGTGATAATGATCATTGAACACACACGTGCGGAACAATCGCCGGGCCTCAGAGGTGTGAAACGATGGGAGGAAAGGAATCCACGCACTTTGTGACAACTCCCAGAGGACAGTCACCAGAGAACACCTAGAGGAACTTGATTTAACGTAATGCATGTGTTGGAAGATGAAAAATAAGCATTTTCTTTAACATGAACTACATTAAATTCAGAATTTTTGTAGTATTTTTGTCCTCAATCTTTTTTCTTTCCAGTTGGCAAGGTGTCAAAGACAACAGAAAGTACTTCCAGATGGTTGCCCTAAGCAAACCGGTGGAATTTTCCTTTCAATAAAATGGGGAAATATGCAATCGAGGCCATGCAGAACACCTATCAAATCAAAATGCCTACTGTCTGCATCGTGAGCATTCACTCACTGGCTTATGGTCTCACTCCATTTCAAGGAGTTTCTCAAATTCATATAACGTTCTGCAGAGCTAGCGATGGCTCCAGATCTCCGATTGAGCTCAGAGATACCGTCTGTGAAATCTTCTATTGTTTGAACATTTTCTTCTTTGGATCACAGCTGAGAAAGGGGAGCAGCAAAACAGTAATACATTTTTAATTGCATCCTTTCAAGGGCAGCTCTAACCTGCACTCACTCAGCTCAATAAACAATGTGGGTTTCAGGGATAACAGCAAAAAGATGTTCACTGTCATTCCGAGCATATCTTTTTCTCTAATCCTTGTGTTGTTTTGGAGAGTTGTCAGGAAAACTAAGGAAGACAAATGCAACGATGGTCGAGGGTCATCATACCATAAATTAATTCTCAAAGTTCTTCTCTTGCCTTCGGTCGAGGGGATTGGGTTGGATCTGTTCCCACGTTTCACTTGAGCACATAAATGAGGGGGAAAAGCTTGAATTGGAAATGCGGGAGGTCAGGAAAGAGGGAGGCTAGCCGGGAGCAGCGTCTGTCCACTCGAACCCACTTCTGATTACTGGTAACTATGGGATAAACCCCTCCGTCATCCAAGGCAGGCCGCATGCTTTGCAGCAATTAGAACTAGGTAGAGCCTCCAGGAAAGAGAGAGCAAACATTGTGACTGCCGGTCCCACAAGCTAGCTGCCGGCCAGGGCTTTCTCCTGGATGGAAGCTACTGGCCTGAGGTCAGGAATACGGTCAAAGACAACATGCAAACAGCAATGCATCAAGTCCTAGGCCCGGCCTTCACAGATATGTCGTTACACAAGTACGCACAGTGTCTTCGAGACTCGCATTGTCCTATTTCTAATTGAGTGCATTGAATGCATTGAGACCAATAGTTCAAAACCAAGAGCGAATTTACTCCCTCTGCCTGGGAACATGTGGCAATTCCGAGTGGCCGTCACAACTGGGACCTGCTACTGACATCCTGTGAACAGAGGCCGGGAGGGCTGGTACGTACCCCGTAAAGCACAGGGACGCCCCCGCCCCCAAAAGAAAGTTTCCAACCCGAAAGGTCAATAGTGCTGAGGCTGAAAAACTCCTGCTTTAGAGTGAAATTTCAAAAAAAAAAAAAAAAAAAAAAAAAAAAAAGATGGAATTAAGTAGCATGAAAGCACTGTAATGAGGAAAGGAATCCATAAGGCCCATTAAAAGATGTAATCATCGGCCCCCACCCCTGATTCCAGTCCAAGTCCACCAAGTAGTAGAAATTCCTGCCAGGCAATAGGAAATGGCCTTTATCGTCCACATGTGACATCTGCTCTCCACAAACCACAAATACCGAGGGCACACTGAGCGGGAAGCTCCGTACCCCTGAAACGTGTCTCAGCTCCCCAAACAGGAAGCCTGGCAGAGTCACTGGACAGCTTTCTAATTACCTCTTATATACCATACAGATTCGCTCTCTGTTCCGCCGTGTGCAAAAGAAGAGAGGCAATTTATAGCAAGCGTTTCGACTCTCTGCTGTATTATTTTAAGATGCTGCTGCTTTTACATTTTATCCATAAGAAGCCGCACTCGAATAAATAAAAACAGTTGGACACAGTTCACAGACAAGTTTTTCAAAGAGCACATTCTTAACGTCATAAGCTGTGACTTCTAATTAAATATGCTATCCTATGGATTGTATAGGCAGACTCTAGTTCCCATTTCCACCGATGTACAGCATCTGCTTTCCTGCAGCACTTTTTTAACTTTCTCACATGTGTCCGTGTTTGTTTAAGCCTTCGGGGGGATCCAGCTCGGGCATCGCCCCACCGATTCCAGCCACTCCCCAGCACGGCCTGTAATTTGCGAAGTAGAAACTGGCTCCCACCTCTTGTTGTTTCCAAACATAAGGGGAGTGGAAATGATCGTGAAGGTTGAATTCTCCTGATTCCATAACTGCTTCCTGTCTTGAGACATCTTCCTTCACTTCTAGACCATTTCTTAATCACCACTGATCCTGGGATCTGCACACCCCCTGCCAACTGGCCATTCTGATTGATAATTTCATTTTAAAATGTATTACATTTCTCCTGTCTTAGCTGAGGCTTTGGTAATAAATCAGCACAGACCGGGGCGGTGGGGGGAAGAAGGGTTAAACGACAACCAGTTATTGTCCCAGTCCCGGAGGCCGGCGTGCAAGTCCAAGACCAAGGTGTGAGCACAGCTGAGTCTGGTAAGACCCTGCTGTCTTCCCTCTGTGTCGTCACAGAGCAGAGTGGGGAGAGAGGAAGCGAAGGAGGAAGACGTCCCTCTCATGTCTTTTCTTTTTCGTTGTTGTTTTTGGGGGCTCTTTTGTTTGTTTGTTTGTTTGTTTCCAGCATCCCTGGATGGGCTCGAAACTCATGTCTTTTCTTTAAGGGCATGAATCCCACTCATCAGGCCTCGATCATCACCTCCCCAAGGGCTCTCCTCCCAACACCATCCCATTGGGGGTTAGAAATTCAATGTAGGAACTTTAGAGGGACACAAACACTCAGTCCCTAAGGCCTCTTCTACGCCAGCTGGAGCTAAAACAGGGGCACGCCTTCCCCTGCCATGTTCTTTGCCTCCGAAGCAACGGTTCTTGGTTTCGGGGTGCAAGACAGAGAACAACAAACGAGCAGCAAACACAACTCCTGATGCTGATGAGAACGAGTAACGGGGTAGAAAGTCCCAGAGACGAGGGCTACTAAGAGACGGGTAACAGACGGGTAACAAGCATCTTCCCCATTCAGGACAAAGTAAAGGACAAAGAAGATGTCTGGCCAGACTCTGTGCCTCACTCGGGAAGTCGGGACAGAGGCGGAGGAAGGATGGTACCAAATCCTCCCCACATTCCCACAAAGGCCGGAGACAATGCACCTCTGAGTGCGGATCAGAGGGGCCGAGGCAGTGATGGCGTTCAGATGCCGGCCACCTCGCTGCCGCATCTTCCTAAGCACAACGGTGCAGCCTCATCTGTCACCCGCCGCCCACAGACCAGCCTGCTAGTGCAATGACAGCGGGGACAAAACGGGAGGCGCCATCCTCCTCCCCGGCCGGCAGGCACGTGCGCGCGAGTGCGCGGGAGATTTACAAGTCTCGAAATGACACCCAAATGACTTCTGTTTATTCATCTAGGGAGCGTTTCATTTCCTCAAGAATCAGTGTTTGACAAGATACGGAAAAGCGCAACTAGATTTACGCGGCGCCAGCAAAAACACATCCAGCTCTTGGAAGAGAAAATTAGGAACAACTTTTGCTCGTCTGGAGCAGCAGGGCACGAAAAGTGACGATGAGCGCAGGCCCTTTGATGTGCATCCCAAAAGCCACTGGAGTCCATATGCAGCCAAAGGGCTGGCTTCAGGGTGTGTCCTGCCTGGCCCCCAGCGGCCACCTGGATTCCAGATGCGGGTCGAATAAAGGAACAGGGCTCATTCCAAGGCCAACACCACAGCCTGTTGCCTTGGTGCCACTGGCTGGTACGCGTGCACACGCGCATTCCATCATGGACCATGTGCAAAGCACGGGAGCGCTTCCAACAGGACCAGACCGGCCGCTGAAACCCCTGGAAACCTCAGGAGCGCCGCCGGCTCGTGCACATGTGTGCGCACGTGACTTCTGCTCCCTCTCGCCCCGTGGGCCTTCCTACTGCTAAGGAAGAGCAGAGCGCCCCCCCCCCCCCCCAGAGGAGTGCCGGGAGGTCACAGGCTATTCAGTCCCTCTGTTTATAGGACACCTTGCGAAGAAAAAGATAGGCGTTCACCATTATCGTTCACCCTAATTCTAATTCTCGCCATTACCCGTAACACACGGGGCAGTTAGGGGTTTGCACACAGAGAAACACAGGAAAAGGAGACCCAAGAAGCATTTTTTTTTTTACTTGTCCAAGGTTAGGTGTGCTGGAGAGAAAGGGAAATACTAAGTATCTTCTATCAAAAAGCTAAGGGCAGGCTTAGAGGGTGTCTAATCCGCTGCTGGTGCATGTTGAGCTCCTAAGACAAGGAAGCTGAAAAGGAGGAAGAATATTATCAGAAGACCTTCAGAAAGGATTCTGCACATCAGGAAGCAATGGCTGGGGTGGGGAAGAGTCTACACCATTTGTGGAGTTACTTTAAGCCCTTGAAAAAAATGAAAAGGCTCTTGTGAAGATCTTACTTCTATCTAGACCTCGGCTAAGTCCAGAACAATAGGGTTGGAATTCCTAGTCCCTAAATTCCCACACCTTCCTACTTTTGCAAGTTCAATGCCAACTGCTGGGCCTTTGCTTGGAGGCGGCTTCTCCCTACCCCTGCCCCCGCCCCCACCGACAGAACCCCTGTTAACAGTCTATCAGACATCCTTCCAAGATCTTGTTCATGTTCATGTAATCATGTACAAACACATGGATACGGACTTGGAAGATAAGGGTCTTCCTGCTGAAAAATAAGGTCTACTTTACTCACTTAATATTACAAAAATCTAAGCTAACCGGGTGTGATTTAAACTCACCTTGAAACAGATGCACGCTCTCTGAGACATTCTTATGATCTAACTGGTACATAACCTACAATTCTTGACACATCCTCAACATGCAAGGTAGTTTTCAGGAGGCTTTGGGGGTGGGGGCAGGCACTGAAAATAACACTAGCAAGAATACCTGACACACATACTCTTCTCTGCGTGCATTTGCGTTTTTAGTTTTGTAATCTGTATTCCCAGAAGGGGTACTACTGGGTCCCAGAATTTGTATATTTTTAGTAGGAACTACCAGAGTGCTTTTCCAAAAATGTAAACAATTCCCATTTCCATCAGGACAGGGTGTGAGTCCCCTTCATCTGCATATTCACCAGCAGGGCTCTGTTTTGTTCTGGCAGAAGGAAGGAATTTCAGCTACGGAGGGACCATGGCTGCATCGACTTACTGAACCTCAGAATTCCCTCATTTGTGAGTTGCTGATTCATGTCTTTGCCTATTCCCTTGTGGGTTATTTGAATCTTTCTTACCAACTGATTCCTCTTTGTAGATTAGAGATGTGAACCTTACGTCTATCACGTGCATCGTAAAAACTGTCTCTATGTTATATCTGACTTGTTAGATTGCTTCCCTCATCTTTTAGCATACATTTTTTGTAATCACATTTGAGCTCTTACGTTGTCAAAAAAGAGGAGGAAATAAGCAGAAAAATCCTGATCTACAACTGCTAAAATGAAGACTAAAAATCCTCTGAAATATAAGCTTGAACAGAATCCAGTATAAATAAAACTACATGTCCAAAAATGCATTCCTTGCCATTGGCACAAAGGTTGTCTCTACGCTTCCTGGGCTGACAAGAACTTAATCGCACAGAAAGTCAGTAACGTGGCCGGTCCAACGCCTTGTGCTGGATGCCACTAATGGGCCACTCAACCCTTCTGAAATCTAGGCAAGCCATTGGTCTAGGGAACTTCCAGCTACAAATCCTAGTCTGTGCCAACCTGAGCAGAACCCACAGGGACCCTATATGCTTTGCCAACAACCATCTCCGGAAGGGGGAGAATCGGCACCCCGAGGGGGACAGTGTGGGCAGGGTGAATCTCGAGGAAGGGCTGACTCTCTATTTCGTTAAAAATGGTACGTCTTTTTCTCCACTTTAGAGATGAACAAGAGCGCTAACAACAGGATGCGTCCACCAGAGAATCGGTTTCTCTCATTGTCATTACGAGTTTTGGTTTCCCAGTTGTCACCTTCCAGAACGTTGCCAGTAATAATGCCATAGGCCTTCCCGTTAGGTGACAAAGAGGAAAAGAAATGTATGGCTCGTTCCGCCTGACGCTCCCAGGCATTTCTCGGTGCTGCCGGCTTCGTACGTCCTGTTGGGTTTTGTCAGATAGTCATGGCCGTCAACAATTAGGAAGATGCTTGATGGTGTTTCTGATCCCCAAAACGGTGGAGTGACATTAGTCTTAAAAAGGGCGACATGGGGCGCCTGGGTGGCCCCATCATGAAACGTCTGCCTTCGGCCCAGGTCATAATCCTGAGGTCCTGGGATGGAGCCCCACATCCGGCTCTGCACTCGGCAGGAAGCCTGCTTCTCCCTCTCCCGCTCCCCCTGCTTGTGTTCCCTCTCTCTTCCTCTCTCTCTTTCTCTGCCATTTAAATAAATAAATAAAATCGTTATTTAAAAAAGATTTCACCTCACCAACCCCATCTGAAAGCCTGGGTCAACCGTAAAATCTCATTATAGCCGCAGGAGACCCGCGCTCTGCCCTCACGGACCGCGGAGCCGGCAAGCATTAAAGGCCTGATCTGTTGAGGTAAATCCCACTTTTACATTTCCCGGCCCTCAGTGAGCTTCGCCTTACATCTGAGAACAGACACCAGTGCCAGCTGTACCCCCGAGGTCTGAGCACCACGGTGCGGCCGAGAACAGAAATCGGATCGCATTAAAATTCAGGCTGACCATGAGTTCAGGTGCCACAAGCTTCCTTCGGACCCCAACTCAGCTGTTCTAAAAGGCATCCTTGGGAAGTGATTCTCAATCTCTAAAAAATAACACAGATTTTTTAAAACGGATCTATTATACACAATAGTGCCTATAGCTAAAATACTAATACGGTGTTGTATATTTATGTTATTTATGTTTGCTGAGAAGGTAGATCTTAGGTTAAATACTCTTAAATACTCTTTAAAAAAAACAATAGTTTGGGACCCCTGGACAGCCCAGTTGGTTAAGTGCTTAAGCGTCTGCTTTCGGCTCAGGTCATGACGGAGTCCCTGGCGGGCTCCCTGCTCTGGAGGGCGCATGCTTCTCCCTCTGCCTGCCTCTCCCTTTCCTTGTGCTCACTCGCTCTCCCTCCTCTCTCTCTCTCTCCTCCGAACAAATAAATAAATACAATCTTTTTTAAAAATAAAAATTAAATTTTAAAGAAAGCAATAATTTGAGGAGGTCATGGGTATGTTTAAGATCCTGATGCTTGCAATGGTTCACAAACTCATCAATATATGTAAATACACATTTAAAGAGACTCTTTTTATTGGCTTTTTTTTTTTTTAAAGATTTTATGTATTTATTTGGCAGACAGAGATCACAAGTAGGCAGAAAGAGAGAGAGAAGAAGGGAAGCAGGCTCCCTGCTGAGCAGAGAGCCCAGTTCTGGGCTCGATCTCAGGACCCTGGGATCATGACCTGAGCCAAAGGCAGAGACTTTTAACCCACTGAGCCACTCAAGCACCCCTTTTTATTGGCTTTTATAAGTCAGTCATTTATATCAACTAAGTGGCTTTAAAAAAAAAAAAAAAAAACAAGATCTTTTAGACTATTTATATATAATGGCATTTTTCCCATGGAATAATCCCCCAGAAAAAAGTAACTTACTCTTCAGTTCAGTTTATCTGTTTAACCACGGCTGGATCCCCGTGCCTTACAAGTTACCATGTCCTTTTCACAAAGGTCTCTGTGCGGATGCTGGATGCCCAAACCCATTCGTTCTCAACATACAGGCCTACATCCTGGTTTGCTAGAGAACATAGCTGCCCTGGGGAACCTTAATGGCCAACGTCAAATCTTATTTCCACTAACTACGAGAAAGGTGAGCTTTCACCTTTGCACGAATAAGCCAAATGCATTTCTCTCTGATGGAAAATCAAAGTTCTAAGCCACTGGCAAACCTCTGGGGACACCCTGAGTTTCATCACGCTGATCCTCTAATAAAAGGTGTTAACAATGCTAGTGGGGTTAAGTCAAGTCATTGCAAGAAATCAAGCACAGAGCGGCTCTCTGGCCAGCATCGCTATCCACTGCATTATTCTCTACACCGTATCACAGTCTCCTGCCCAGCACATTGCAAATACTCATGGAGACTGACTTAGTCAACAAGTATGCTGCCTGCTGCCAGCTCAAGGTCCCTAGAAAAAAAGTACAATAATTTAAAAAGCAGAATGCAAAAACGGTAGGGCAAATCTGTATGTCAGACAGCAGCATTTTGGGACCAAGGAGAACGGGACAGATCATTACAACCCGTGTCCCGCCTTGCCCCACGCCTCCCAAGCCTCAACTGCGGAGAGCCTGCATTTACGGAAAACAGCCTGAACTGCTCTCTGGAAGAGAAAAAGCAAAATAAATGCAGACAGGGACTTCCACTGCAGACTTCAAAGTGAGACTCTGACCTTATTTCCTAGAACCAGGATGGCATTTAATGTTACAGCCGTGGAGAATTTTTTGGCTAAGATGCTGAATGAAATCTCTCTCGAGGGGAGAATTCCCCCTGGGACTTCTTGTCATCTTTAAGATCACTTCCGAAGTACCAAAGCACTACAGTGCCAGGGGGATTATTACGAAGAGCTCTCCAGCAGATGCTGGGACCCTCCCCAAACGCTGCAGCGCCCATGGTTCTGTCTACGGCACTGTTTTCCTCCCTCCGGCGTATCGGAGCGGAGAGCCCTGGACGGTAATCACCGTGGCCATGTTCGCGGCTCCCCAGTCTACCTCTTGCCCCGATCCTTCCCAGATTGTCCGGGTTCACACAGTCACCTGCCTGTTCTCTCCACTGGATCAGAAATGAAAGCTGTCAACCCAAAATTAACAGGGCCCTCGAAAAATTCTGATTTTCCCCTCCAAATCCTGCGTCTCCCCTGAGCCCAGGACTTCCGTCTCCATAAATGGTCCATCACCCACCGTCATTCTCAAGTCCAATACCTACAATTTCTTCTTAATTTTTCTTCCTCTCGTCACCAATGCCCACGCCAGAGCACCATTGACTCTCCTTCTGAGAACACACTAAACCCACCCAGTTTTCTCCATCTTGACCAACCATGTCCTATGCGGTGGCCCTTGACCACCATCATGCCCTACCCGGTCACCTGCGATGGGCTTCGAACTGGTCTTCCGGCTTCCCCTCTGGCTAATCCACCACCCACTTTCCCAATTCTGACTCTGACAATTTTGAACAACAACTGAAAAATGCAGTAAATCCAGTCCCTCTACAGGTTCTACTGAGGCTTCTCAACGCCCATAACGAACAGTCCATATTTGGTGTCCCGCCCTGTGAAGCCCTACACGCTCTAATGCTCACCCATCTTGGTGGTCAATTCCCACCACTCTCCCCTCCCTCATTACATACAGGCCAATCCAAAGTGGCCACCTCGGCACTCTCTACCACACGACCAGTCCGGGCTCTCCACATTGCACTGATCGCTATACCATACTCTTCTTATTTGTTGTGATATAACTAAATATTTATATATGTAACATGTAGCTACCATAGATATATTATATTATATAATATATATGCTCTATAATTATTGGTTATGGTCGAACTCTCCACCTAAAACATATGCCCCGTGATAGCTCAGAGCCTCTCTTGTATACCAACCAGTGTGTTTCCAACCCCAGAAACGGTCCTACCCACCGCATGTGCTCAATAATGTCTGCTTGGAGATGTGGAGATCTCCAACACAAATTCTTTCACCTTGCCAGTTTCCTTACAACTTTCAAGGAAAGGGCTAGTGTTTTCCATCAATAATAGAAACATAGGGATGCCTGGGTGGCTCAGTGGGTTAAGCCTCTGCCTTCGGCTCGGGTCATGGTCTCAAGGTCCTAGGATCAAGTCCTGCGTCGGCTCTCTGCGCAGCAGGGAGTCTGCTTCCTCCCTCTCTCGCTGCCTGCCTCTCTGCCTACTTGTGATCTCTCTTTCTGTGTCAAATAAATAAATAAAATCTTAAAAAATAATAATAATAGAAACATAATGTCCAATCAGACATTAATTGCAATGACAGCTAGTCCTCAATGACCCCCATACACAGGAAGGGATACAGGAAAGTCACCATTTGTTTATACAGATTTACCCACGAGGGATCTTTATTTGAGATTCACCACCAGTTATGTGTTTCCTGCAAGAAAATTACATGTGAGAGTAGCTTTAACCCTCAAAATGTCTGCCAGCTCCAGGAAAAAAAACCGAGACACTATCTGCAGAAACCTAGAGCTCTTCAGTGTGCCACGTTTAAAACACGCAGGTTCTGCTGCTTTACAGTGTTTGTACATAATATTCTGCTGCGGGAGCTCTCCCCACGACCTTTACAAAATAAAGGGGGCGACACATACACTGGATTAAGAAGGTACAGTATCCACTGGGCTCAGCTATCCAGACCACCTTTGCATGACCTTGGTGAGTTTCTCAACTTCTCCAAGCCTCAGTTTTCTCACCTCTCGACTGGGGATAATACTAGCACCGGCTCTGCATGTTTGTCGAGAAGATGAAAGAAAGTAAGTAAAGCAATTGTAACGGTGTCTAGAACGTGGCGAGCACCCACGTCACGTGAGCCGTGACAGGAATTACTGTCAGGTCATTACCAGTGCTTCTACACAGTTTCATACTATGAAATACTGGAGAATCTTTATTCAATGTGTACTGCCATCACGACACTGGGGAGGACTGTTGAATGACATCCACTGGTGAACTGGGCCAAGACCTCCTTCAGACCCAAAGAGGGTGAGCTCTGCGGGTAGCTAGGGGCAAACTAAGGGTATTTGTCCTGGGGAACTGGCCTGGGCTCAGGCTAGGGAGAAAAAGCTACTCCAAACGAATCAAATCTCCACAAACCAGGCATCTGTGGGTAGAAAGGTTCATTGTAGGCATATCTGACCATTTAGGATTTCCTCAAAAAAAAAAAAAAAAAAAACAAAAATTACTTTGTAAATGATTTGCCATAGAGACAGACTGAGAATAGGAAAACAAGAGTCAGTGGGGCACCTGGGGGGCTGAGTCGGTTAAAGGGTCCTACTCTCGATTTCAGCTCAAGTCATGATCTCAAGGTTCTGAGGTTAAACTCCACCTTGGGCTCCATGATGGGTATGGAACCTGCTTGGGATTCTCTCTCTCCCTCTGCCCCACTCCCCCAATTAATGCGCACGCACACATTCTCTCAAAAAAAGGAAAGAAAAAGAAAGAAAATAAGAGCCAAAGCTGGTATACAAGACACTGAACATTACAATCACAAAACAAAGCTACCTCATAATTCATAATTACTGTGACATCCCAGAAGAAACTCCTAAGACCTTTGCACAGAACTTTTTTACACCTAGATTATGAAATAATCTTAGATGAGCATAACATTGTACATAAAATAGAAAGTTATGAAAAGACATGTAATCAGCTCCTAGAAAATACGGCCACAGAATGAGAAAGCTAGTATATAACTATGTATCAAATTAAGAAGGAGAGCATTCCAAGAAAATAGAGAAAAGTCATAGCTACCTGGGAAAAAAGAGCTAGACCTGTCAACAAAGATGCTTGGTTCAACGGCGACACTTTACAATAAGCACTAATAAAAGGAAGTGTGTGGTCAGTCATGTCCTCCACTGCTGCTGTCCTTTCTTGCTTGGCACCTACTGTGGGCATGCCCACGGATGCCTCCTACCTGATGCTCCCACCTGGGCACACAGTGGCAACACAGCAGTTCCCAGCCCTGGAATAGCTGATAAAAAAGGGGGGAGACTGTCCACTGTCTGATGAAAAATGTGTGTGTGTGTGTGTGTGTGTGTGTGTGTGTGTGTGTACACACATCCACAGACTCTATTGTGTTCACAGCATCAGGCTCGTGAAAAGATCATTTATTTAAAATAGCTGTGGTTTTCCTCAATTGGGCAGAGACTGTAGCAGCCCACAATCACTTTACCAAAAATCCAAAGCAAAGACACAACCCTGGGCTTCAGCACACCGTTTTTAGACATTTGTTTCATTAATTGGAATCCTGACCTAGTGGCCTTCATGAGTCTTAATAACATGATCTCTGTCTACATTTGTATCTACGACTCTATATACCTACATGTCTACATGTGTATCTCCATGTAAGTTTCTGCATCTATATATCCAGGTCTGTATATTTCTCTACGCCCATCTATATCTATACTTCTATGTCTATCTACCCATATCTACCTATATTTATGGCTTTATCTACATTAACCCAACTATAGATATATGTACACATTCAACTGACACAGATTTGTGCCCCCAGCATGGCAGGGACTCCATAAGGACACATCACTGTGGTTTTGTACAATTCAATATGTACATTTCAATATGTACATTACAAATTGACATTTCAGTTTTCCCAGCACCATTTATTGAAGAGACTGTCTTTTTTCCACTGTATATCTTTTCCTGTTTTGTCGAAGATTATTTGCCCATAGAGTTGAGGGTCCATATCTGGGCTCTCTACTCTGTTCCACTGGTCTATGTGTCTGTTTTTATGCCAGTACCAGGCTGTCTTGGTGATCACAGCTTTGTAGTAAAGCTTGAAATCAGGTAGCGTGATGCCCCCCGTTTTATTTTTGTTTTTCAACATTCCCTTAGCGATTCGGGGTCTCTTCTGGTTCCAAACAAATTTTTGGATTATTTGCTCCAGGTCTTTGGAAGAATACCGGTGGAATTTTGATTGGAATGGCATTAAAAGTACAGATTGCTCTAGGCAGTATAGACATTTTAACAATGTTTATGCTTCTGATCCAAGAGCATGGAATGGTCTTCCATCTTTTTGTGTCTTCTTCAATCTCTTTCAGGAGTGTTCTGTAGTTCCTCGAGTACAGATCCTTTACCTCTTTGGTTAGGTTTATTCCCAAGTATCTTATGGTTCTTGATGCTATAGTAAATGGAATCGATTCTCTAATTTCCCTTTCTGTATTTTCATTGTTAGTGTATAAGAAAGCCACTGATTTCTGTACATTGACTTTGTATCCTGCCACGTTGCTGAATTGCTGTATGAGTTCTAGTAGTTTGGGGGTGGAATCTTTTGGGTTTTCCATATAAAGAATCATGTCATCTGCGAAGAGAGAGAGTTTGACTTCTTCATTGCCAATTTGGATACCTTTTATTTCTCTTTGTTGTCTGATTGCTGTTGCTAGAACTTCTAATACTATGTTGAACAAGAGTGGTGAGAGTGGGCATCCTTGTCGTGTTCCTGATCTCAATGGGAAGGCTGCAAGCTTTTTCCCATTGAGGATGATATTTGCTGTGGGTCTTTCATGGATAGATTTGATGAAGTTCAGGAATGTTCCCTCTATCCTCATACTTAGAAGCGTTTTAATCAGGAATGGATGCTGGATTTTGTCAAATGCTTTTTCTGCATCGATTGAGAGGACCATGTGGTTCTTCTCTCTTCTCATATTAATTTGTTCTATCACATTGATTGACATTTCATTTCAATAACATGTACATTACAATAGCAAATTGACAGGACATCGGCCTTCAGAGTTCTGAGCTTGCCTGAGCTCCATGACCTGACAGCCACCTGTATTGTGCTATTTTTATGTTTAAGAATATCTACTCCTTGAAGAGGATGCTGATGAAATTCTTTGTGACACCGACAAGAGGTCCAAATGCTGAATTTAAGAAATGCAAATGCCAAGAAGGAACTGACATCTGATCCTACCATGCAGAGAAGGGACCCCTGGTCTCTGTCCCCATGCTATTAAGTACTGTCACCTTCCCTTTCAGCCATCTTCCCTTCTCACAGACAACCATCCGGGAAGAAGAGACTTCAGAGGGACCACACACCCTTTCCTCTCTAGGATACACTATGAAGAATGTTTCCTTATACTGGGAGATGGCAAAGACTACTCAGAAGGCAGGAGACTGGATTATTCAGGCCCCAGCTAGACAATCTGGTGACCGGCTATAATGGCTTCAGCAAATCTAATTATTTAATTATTGTAAAATCATGAAATAAACATCTTAAATGCAGCACAATCAGAAGGCTAGAGAGGCACATTTTTATTGCACTCTTAAGGACCGTTAGAGTAAGTTATGTTTTACAAAATTTCGGTCTAAATCACTTCATTAAATAACACAAATGTAATGAGTGCTTATTGTGTGCCAGAATGTTAAGTACTGGGAAGAGAAATGCAATCAAGCCAAGGGCTTCACAGTCTGAACAGAGAAGACTGCATGGATCCAACTTTAAATTGCCACTGTGGGGACATGCACAGGAGTGCGGGGACACAGAGGAAGGGCGACCTCATCCATCTGGTCACGGAGAGGGAAGAGCGAGGTCCAGAGAGGTGACATGTGAGCTCAGAAAAGGTGAACTAGCAAATACCCACCCGCCGAATATCATGGGGAAAATTAAACCAAACACACCAAGTATAGCTGGAATTAAAAGGAGAATAATCGTATTCCTTCCTCACGCAGCGAGCTCACAGAACGCCAGGCCCGTGCCCAAACTAGAAGTAGGGTTTTTCTCGCCTAACTGGGAAAATCCCAAAAGATCAGTCCATCCTTCCATCCATCCACCCAACCATCCACACCTCTATAAATCCATCCACTCAACAAATAATTATTGACAGCTTTTTATTTCTTGGGCTCTTCTCACATATGTCTGGAGATGGACTGGTGATCAAAACAGGCAAAAACCTCTGCCCTCATGGAGCTTACACTGGGTGGGGGGGAGGGCAGAGATTTTGCAAATGGTGGGGATGGAGGGCAAAGAGGCCAGGTCAAGACCTTGAACGCCCAGGGCCTCCAGGGGGCAAGGGAATGAGCAATTGAGCTTAAGAGGAAGTGGCCAAGAACATTTAGGAACCGCAGCACGGCCACGTGCCCTGAACCAGATGAAGAAACTGCTTCAAAGAACAGGAAGGGACGAGCGTAGGAACACTGACACGTGACGGACGGACAGACTGCCAAATGCGATGCTGACGCAGCCTTGACCCCTCGGGTCAGCAACGTGACGTTAACCGGTGACCGGAAGACACAGTTCTGATGGAAGACTGGCGGTCAAAGTGAGTTCAAGCGGAAAGGCAAACACGGGAACTGGGGACGAGAAATCCAAGCAAGTGCTTTTAAGGAGTTTTTCCATTTAAAAAAAGGGGGGGGGGGCGGGGAAGGAGAGATGTGGGTTTTAGCCGGAGGGGAAATGAAAATCAACAGGTCATTTTTTTAAGAAGGTAGATATTTGCATTCCTACTGGAAAGATCCAGAAAAGATCCAGAAAATGAAAACTGGATGCTGGAAAGAGGAAAGAACAATGTCAGTACTATTTTTGACTAGGAGAGAAGGAATGCGGTCTCGGTGCCCAAGCTGGAAGCATGGCCTCAACTAGCCTTAGTCTGGGTGGCCACTAGGTGGGATTCATGATTGGCCAGCAGAGAAAGTGCCTTACCTTTCAACCATCCCTGTGGCAGGAAGGTGGCTTGCTGTGGGAGCAGGAGGCATAGTTCTCAAAAGGCATATGGGGGTGGGGCACCTAGGTGGCTCAGTAGGTTAAGCCTCTGCCTTCGGCTCAGGTCATGATCCCAGGGTCTCGGGATCGAGTCCCACATCGGGCTCTCTCCTCAGTGGGGAGCCTGCTTCCTCCTCTCTCTCTGCCTCTCTGCCTGCTTGTGATCTCCATCTGTCAAATAAATAAATAAAATCTTAAAAAAAAAAAAAAAGGCATATGGCCTCTGAGCTCTGAGCAAGGCCGTCACCCCCCACCCACCCAAAAAACAATCTGAGCTTGGTAAAAACTTAGACTTGCCCGCCATATTTCTGAATGCTGGAAACCTAAGATCTGTTCACTATTCTTAGATACCCTTATATGAAAATATGGTGGTATTTACTTCCCAGAATCTCCTGACCATCTTTCCAACCTTTGCTTTTTCTGCTTCGGTTTAACCAATAATGGTTACTGTCCAAAGCCATAAGCAAAAGCAAATGAAGCAAGATGACTCTGATCCCTTTGTGGCCTGGAAGGCTAAAAGAGATACAAACGCACATGAAAACCACATGAAAAGCTCCAGTGGATAAAACATGAGCTGATTAGGTTTGCAGCCCTGAAGCTCTAGGATCCTCTCCAAGGCTTCTAGAGGCCACAACACAGGAAAGCCCCCAAGTCCCATGAAATTCCAAAATCCAAACACGGGGTCATTTTTTATGCCCTTAGGAAAGTTCGGCCAAAAAGATCTTACGCACAGTTTGATCAAGGGGGCAAAAATCCTTACAAGCACATGTAACCTTCAAGCCCAGCAATTAACCTCACACACACATCCACCCCTGGAACAGGCACATGAGAATGAACAGCACACGGACGCCATCCCCAGCCTGACTCAAACACGAAGCAAAGGAAAGAAATGGATTCTGAACTTGACCACACATCTGTGATTCACAAATATTTAAAGCGGTCATAAAGCCAGAACAAAACATACTTGGCAGACACTCACTTAAAATGAGGAAAAGGGCCAAAATCCCATATAGAAGAGACAGCAAGATTTCCCCAGCTCCATGATGGGAATCCTTATGTATTCCAACGGGGCTAGCGGAGGCAGACAATTGTCCTGTCAGGGAACTTGGGAAATGAGGAGTAAAGTGCATGTGACCAGGCAAATCAGACCCATACAAGCGTCCCCAGATCTTCTCCTGGAGATTTTCCATCAGGCTGACGAGGAAACAGGATAGGAATAATAAAGAGTGGAGTCCACAGCTTTAGTGTTTCCGACATTATTAAGAATGACAGGCTGAATCTTCAATCCAAAATACAGACACTCAGCATGCTTGAGCAAGTGACGCTCCTGTGCCAGTAATATACATAGAAATGCACCAAAAATATCATGGAATAAAATGGCAATCAGCACAGCGACACCCACGGAAACACCTGAGCGCCCCGAGTCGAGTGCAACGCGGCGAGCACGTTTGTTTTCCTACTTAGTCTCTGTCTCAGCAAACCCGATCAAACCTCTCACTGCCTCTTTCCACTCTCAGCTGATGTTCTTTCACTTTCCTGATTTTACAGCCAAGACATCTAGAAAACCAAGTAAAGTAAAGCTAGAGACCAGAGTTGTGGTTGGATCTGTCCAAACCTGGGTTGATCTCCATCTCAAAAAAGAGAAATCCAGTCAGTTGTCTCTCTTCTGGAATGTGTAAGCTAGGAACCATTGTTGCAGACACATGATAATTCATAATTAAGTTACTATTTTTTTTTTAAGTTACTATTTTAGGTGAGTGCTCTAAACTCAGCAGATGAGGACGTCAACCGATGCATGCGGGTTCCACCAGCTCAGCCTCGATCTAGCGGTCACACCACGTAACATTTATTGCGAACACCAGAAGTTAGGTACAAACATGACATGCGAGGAAGAGCCCTGAATCAGATCCAGCACAATGGGTTAAGTTCTATTATATAAAAAGTACTGAAACAGTTGTGAAAATATAGGCAAAAGCTGTAGAACATCTCAAAATGCAAAACCTAACCTTTCCCTAACCAAGGGGATTAATCAAAGAATGAAACAATTCCAGGCATCTGGCCGTAAACTGGATTTCTATTTGTAGGAAGAAGCAATGTGCAGCTGAGATCCCTCATTCCTACAAATATCCTAATGCTCTGAACATTCTCATGAGAGTAAAAGTGGGGGTAGATTGTTGTCAGTGAGGAAAAAGAAAGGCAGACTATGAGACAAGTTACAAAGAACAGGATCTATTTTTAAATAACTAAAGTGGGGGGTGCCTGGGTGGCTCATTGGGTTAAACCTCTGCCTTCAGCTCATGTCGTGATCTTGGGGTCCTGGGATTGAGCCCCACATCAGGCTCTCTCCTCAGCGGGGAGCCTGCTTCCTCCTCTCTCTCTGCCTGCCTCTCTGCCTACTTGTGATCTCTCTCTCTGTCAAATAAATAAATAAAATCTTAAAAAATAAAAAAAAATAAATAAAAATATAAATTACCGAAGTGTTCTCTGAGTTAGAAATGAGAATTTGTAATAATATCAAAAGAGAGTAGAGAAAAATCTTTATTAAATTCCTAAGCACCGATTTTATTATGAAAAGAAAAAATATCTGGCAACATTGTAATAAATTTCTTCAGATTTAAAAGGATAAAATCAACAAGCACATGAAATGGGAAAATATTAACAAAGAGTAAATGTTAAAAACAAATTCTGTTAAAATCTATAAAGGAAGTGCTGAATCTCAATGACTAAATAAGCATAAAATAAAGACAAACAATTCTCTTACATATGTATGTTCCCTCTCTCTCTCCTTTCTCAAAGTAATGGTTAATTATCACTTAATTAAGGGCCACCTGCATGGCTCAGTCAGTTGAGCACCTGCCTCTTGGTTTTAGCTCAGGTCATGATCTTGGGGTTGTGAGTTGGGGCCCCAGGTTGGACTCCTTCGTAAACCTGCAGCCTGCTTAAGATTCTCTCCCTCTCCCTCTCCTTCTCTCCCCAGGCTCACATGTGTTCTCTTCCTCTTTAAAAAAAAAAGGGGGGGGAGCTCCTGGGTGGCTCAGTGGGTTAAGCCTTTGCCTTCAGCTCAGGTCATGATCCCAGGGTCCTGGGATCGAGCCCCGCATCGGGCTCTCTGCTCCACGGGGAGCCTGCTTCCCTCCCTGCCTACTTGTGATCTCTCTCTGTCAAATAAAGAAATAAAATCTTTAAAAAAAAAAATCACAAAGTTAAAAAAAATTTAACCAAATAACATAATGAATAATGGAGCATATCAAAATGAAGGAAAAGACAAAAAAATTAATGATGCTCCATGATACTGAGGTTTTACTAAAAGAGACCCTCTAACATATTATTAGTGAAGCATAAATATCTATAACACTTTTGCAAAGGCAGTTGGCAATCTTATTGAAAATGCTTGGTTTTGAAATAGTAAGTCAACTGAAGTTATTCTGATGTAATGAATGAACCTCCAATTAAAAGAAAGCTTGATAATAGTGGTTGTTATTGTTCAAGAAACATACACTTTATGCACCGAATATCTCCTCTTCACAATATAGGCCGTAGTGTGAGCTACAAAAGCTGGAAAGCAGGACTTAAATCTAGGTATAGGAGAGTAAGCGGCACATCCCTTGGCAAGAGAGCGGAGGAAGGGACAGAGAGAGAGAGACTGAGAGAGTCCCAGGCAGGCTTCACACTGGGCTGAATCTCACGACTACAAGCAAGATCATGACCTGAGCCAAAACCAAGAGACGCTGAACTGACTGACCAACCAGGAGGTCCCCCTTCACCCATCTTTTTAGATGACGATCAGTAGCATAGTCAGGTAGGCCTTCAAGTGCCAGAAGTATCTTTTCATAAGAAAAAGTTAAGTACAAAAAACACAGAACCACCTCATTTGACCTATGTGGCAAAGGAAATCACCATGCTATCCCATGATTTACGTACATCAACCTTATCCAAACTGGACTCTTATAAACTTCGGGTTTTGCTCATAACGAAAGAGGAAGATTTGATACCAGAACACTTTTGAGCAACACCATTATCAGACAGCCCATAATAATTGCATGTTTGCCCCAATAAGTATAAGCAATAGTATGTTTAAGCTATGTTGAAGGGTGTAAAATAAAAACGTCACATTTAGAAACTCTACAGAGACCAAAAGAGGAAATGGCATCTGAACTTACTTCATAAAAGAGCTATACTTTCTAGACTAACAAAAGACACTAAGGGAACAATGCGTATCAAGTCTACGTTGAGCAAAGCTGCTGTCTAGGTGCCTGCCTCACGCTAATACACTGGGGGCCTAGAGACTTCTGTCAAGCACTGGATACAAGACACACTTGACTGGAAAGAGTAGGTTTTCGCAATTCTGGTAGACTTCATTATAACATTATAAGTCACTTACGATTAAATTCTGAGCATCCAAGCCAAATGTTGTGGAAGGACTCATACCTACTGGCCACTAAAACATGCTCATTCTGTGAGATCTCACTCTACGAGATCTTTGAGTGCTCTAAGTGTGTAGATCAGAGCTCAGTCAACTCTAGAGCCTGTGGGCCAAGTCCAGCTCAGCTCCCCCGGTTTTGCTAAATAAAGTTTCACTGCAGCACAGCCCCATTTGCTCGTTTACCTCCTGTCTGTGGCTGCTTTAGTGCCACAGCACAGAGTTGAGTTGTTGCAACAGAGATTACAAGGCCAGCAAATCCTAAAATACTGACTACCTCACCCTTCCCAGAAAATATGTGCTGTCTCCTGATTTAGACTGCTGTTCAAAAAACTAATTTCTTAATATTTGTTGTAAGCTTCTCTTTCAGGGGATCTTTTCCAGGTAGGGAAGAAAGTAAAAAGTGTGTCTGCCTTATCCTCAGCCAGCATTCCTTATGCTAGGAGGCAGTATTACGTTAGGATTAAGAACACGGTTCAAATCCCAGCTCTGCCTCTGACTGTTGGGAAGCTGTGAGATTACCCCACCTCCCTGTGGCTCCATTCCTTTCTGAAAGCTTGGTCATTCACTGCCATTTGTAACAGCAGAGATAAGTGTTACTCATAAGCTATCAGTGTCACTATCTACAAATCTGTCGGTTTCTTCCTGTCCCATTGAGGTATCTGACTTACCAAGGAGGGAAGGGGGGGGCGTTTCCTGGATCATGTATCACACTAAGGATCCACAGCACCTGGGCGCCCTTGAAAAAAGAAAAGAAAAAAACAGATCCCATTAATCCATTTTAAAGGAGGCTCTGGTCATTGCTTATCAATTCTAGAAACTCCCATTAAGGCCCAGCACAACCAGCGAGCTGTTTTAGCCAGTGTGAGTCCTGCAGCAAAGGGACCCAGGACAGCTTGGAAATGACAACAACATAGCCCACACGCTGATGGGTTTTCTTCTTCAGAAAAAGAAAAAGAAAAATCTAAATGCTGCTAATGTCTGCAAACAAATCTCATGAAACAACCAAAAGGACCATCATCTCGAAGCCATTTGAATTACGTTAAGTATTTTGAACATCAAATTCAGGTTGGTTGTGTGAATTTACCCATTTTATGATGGCCCTTTCATCCTCTTTTGGGGGGTATATTGTACCTTAAGTAATGCATTTGAAAAATAAGAAGTAAAGGCAGAACGTATAGAATAAACTATACCAAAAAATTTCTTTGTATTTTTATTTACACATTAATTTATTTGGTGCACAATGTTGAGACTTCATTAGGAAAAGAACCATAAACCATAAAAGTAGTCACTTCACTAAAATCAAGTAATCTCATTCCCCCAGCTAACTGCCCCGCAATCTCTTCAATTTAAGATAAAAATCCTGAAAACCTGATACTCTAATGTGACAGAAAGACTACCACAAGACACCATGAATACCAGAAACTGAAGAAATGGAGCACTTTTCCTTTCTGATTCATAAAGAAACATGTCCATTAGTAGTGAGGGATGCGTATCATTTTAAATCCTGCCTTGTAGGGCTCATGCGTGTCCTGCTGTCCTAGTTCACAGCTTCTTTCTACTCCCCACGCTCTGCAGCTTCTGGCTCCCAATAAGCCTGGAACACACTGACATTGCCTATCCTGACATACACACTTGGGTAGCAGCTAGAATGATGATGAGAAAAAGGGAAGAAGATCTTCCCAGAACATTCCGGAACATTCTGGCTATTCCTCTCTGCAATGATTCCCACACTGTCCACTTCAGTCATTATCTAAAGGCCATCTGCCTGCAGAAAATAAACTTAATTACAGCATCTGGAAGTTTGTAAAATTTCAGATGGGCCAACATCAGCCAGTTGGAAGTCCTGAGGTTCAGAGGCCAGAGGCCTGCAAATGGCTAAGCGATGCTGTCTCTCCATCCTGATCCCTGCTTCCACAAGGTGCTTTTTGTTAGTTCATGGGAAGCAAGGGGACAATCCAAAGCAACACATTCAGAATTGCCCAGCAAGGCTCACACAGCCCAGGTGCGCACACACAGTAAAGCATCGCCAAGCCCAGTGTGGTCCCAGCTGAGTCTTTGAAAGCCCATGACATCATCCTTTGGACAGGAGGAGGTGCAGATGCAAATCCTTGAGGCCAAAAGAGAAGTAAGGGAGCTCTCCCCAAGGTAAGAAGGCATACTCAGCCCAGGAAAAATTCCTAGGAGCAGCCAAATCCTTTCTCACACCACCAGTAATATCTCCTTTGGGTGTGGCAACAAACATGCTAGTTGGAACTTCTTTATAAAAAAAAGCATGTTTGAATACACCAGCATCCTCTCTTGAGCCCTACAATCTATTTTACAATCAGCACTAGCATTTCTTTGTATTGGATTATTTCGTAGTTAAAATTCAAGTGACAAAGTGGTGTCGTTGCTGCCAGGATTACCTGGCAATTTCCACAGCCTTGCATGTGTCAGAATTAAATTTAAAACAGGGTTGATAATTAGGCCTGGAGGCTGAGCCCTCCCATTCTCCCTCAGTGCAGTCCTAAGTTAGCGGATATGGATATGGTCTCCCCACTAGGACATCCAAGGGTCAGGAGAGGATGGCCACCTTCTTAAATACCAAAAGACCCAGAGGCCAAAAAGGACACTGTTGTTCAGAAATCAGAATCATTGACTCAACCAGATAACTAGTCTAAGAAGAGGACATCCCAGCGCGGTCCAGGCAAGGACAGCCCACAGCCCGGAGGCGCTGCTCCAGAGCCAACTTTCTGACTTCGAAATAGAGCCCCTTCCTTGTGGGAAGGCAACACTCCAATGGCAGAATGTCCAACACAGCGTTCACATGACTTGGAGAACACCATGACTCGCTTCAGAATCCAAAGCTTAAACTGGAAACGGCTTCCCAAAGCAGGATTGTGAGGAAGACACCCTGAAAGGTTCTTACTCTGTGTTTACATCAATGGTGAAAAAGACATTTTACATCTTGGGGCCTGATGGCCAAGTAAAAGCATTGGGACCTTCTACTCCGCAAGGTCAACCACCTGAAAAGATGGCGTTCCACCCTCTACCTGAATACGCCACCCTCCACACGACACCCACACGTGCCAAGCAGCACAGGCTCGGGAGGAGAAGCCACAGCAACAAGGCAGTGACCTTGTATAAGAGCTCAGTGAAAGTCAGGGACAAAGCCTCCTCCAGGTCTGCAGGCTGAGCACTCCCCTCCCCCCGCAGTGACGTCACAGATTACCTGGTGCAGAAACCATAAATCACTGACATATTCTAGAAAAAGGAGAAGAAAGTCAAAAGGTAAAGAAACTACAAAGCCCCAGAGGGTTGCCTCGGGCTGGGGGTTGGGACTATTTTAAAATGGATATTTAACTACCCATTGAATAAGAAACAGTTTAGATTTTATTAAAACAAAAATGTCCCCATAAGTAAGGGGACATCAGCCCTGTCTGCCTCTGCCTGTAGATTCTCCAGATGGTTCGATTCCATATTATCCTTATTCCTCTCTTTTCGCTCAGGAGCCCCTTTAGCAGAAACAACAAGTGAAGCCCTGTGCACCAGAGTTCTCAGGGAGAGCCTCACTCCAGAAAACACTGCCTTGCACACGCGCGTGCCCCGCTATCCCTGCAGCAGCCCTTGGTGATTCACAAGCAACAAACCTTCCCTAGAAGCTGCACCCCGGAGCCACCTTCACGGGCTCTTAAAACTGTCTCTTCATCGAAATGCATAAATAAAGTTTAAACATCAATTATAAGTTACGAAGGGCCCATCAGCACAAGGGCTTCTGTTAAAATATGCAACCTCCCCAGCCTGACCTACTCAGAATGAGGAAAAATGGAGATTTAAACATTCTTCTAGAAACCAAAGGTCAGCTGAGCGGTGGCCTTTCTCCTAAAGATACAGGAGAGAAATTAAAATTTCAGGTCAGTCTTAAAAGCTCAATTTAGAAACTGTACCACAGTAAAATCACAAGGAATACAATGAAAATAGATGAGACCACCTGGCATCATAAAGATGTTGAATGGAGTCATGGAAAGAAACCCTCCCCTCCAGGCACAGGCTCAGAGCACCTATAAACTGTTAGACCAGGGTTTCCCAACTTGCAAGAACTGTACCAGTGGTCACGGGGCTCCACTAAGCGACATCTTGTCCTCAGTCCATCAATCACCTGTCACACAGCCCCATGGCCATGCTCGGAAGGTGGTCAGACGACAAATCTAGAACCCAGAAAGTCGCCTAAGGTGGAAAAGCGGGACTGGAGGGGCTGTGAGGGCCAACACGGAGAGCGGGAGGGCCGGCCTCTGCTCGGACTCGTGGGGTAAGACAAGAAAGCAATTGGGAGAACGGACGGACTCCCGGCGGGAGCCCCGGGCTGGGGAGCAGGCACAGACGGCGTCGGGGACAGGCTGCTGCCGAGCGTGGCCACGCAGGGGCAAGGCTCAGGGGAGCCACTCCACGGACCTCCCAGACCAGAAAAGCAGCCGATGAGGGAATGGTATCCTGGATTTCATCCAAAGGAGGGGGTCACTGAAGGCTCGTGAAGCAGCAGAACGAGGGTGGGACTGAGGACGATCAGTAACACACGGCAGCTCTGCAGGGAGACAGAGAAGACGGGGAGAAACCAGGGCCAGAAGCAGCTGCTACTGAGAACTGGAGATTTGAAAATACTAAAGAAAAAGTAAAAACACACCCCAAAAAAACAAAAAAAAAAACCCGCAAACAAAAAACAAACCCCCACACAACTATAAATCACAGCCCATTTTGCAAACTATTACCTGTACAGAAAGAGTCTAGAAACTGGGCACGGGCTCGACAAGCAAATGTCCCTGGATGTAAGACAATAGTGCAGCTAACGAGCACGCGAACTTTCTGGCTGCGAGCGGACGCTCGGATTCAGGGAGGGATACGGAGGCCACTGCTCTGGCCGGGAAGAACCATCTGGAGAATCTACAGGCAGAGGCAGACAGGCCTGAAGGACCAGCCGACTCCGCACACGCGGCCCCTTTCCGAGACCGTCTGTAGCTCTGCTGTTCCTGCATGAGGTCACCTTGCACAACCTCCGTCCGTCACTCACATACATGAGCCCCCCCGGACCGTGCTCGGAGAAGTCAACATTTAGGGGAAAGAAAGATGCTGCCGAAGGACAGGGAGGCTCCTGTGGGCTGGGAGGCGGGGTACGCACGGGGCCGGAGAACCCCAGCCATGCAGAGAACGAAAGGGGGGCGGGGGCTGGGTGTCTCAGTCAGTGAAGCGTTTGTCTGCCTTCGGCTCAGCTCATGATCCCGGAGTCCTGGGTTTGAGTCCCTCGTCGGGCTCCCTGCTCCGCGGGGGAGTCTGCTTCTCCCTCTCCCTCTGCCTCGCCCCCCACTTGCACACTCTCTCTCTCTCAAATGAATAAATAAAATATTTATTAATAAATATTTATTATATATTTATATATAAATATTATATATTAATTATTATATATTATATAATATATAATGAATATTTATTGATAAATATTTGATTATTGTCAATTATTAATATATAATACATAAATATATATTATTTATTATATATAAATGTTTTTTATATATTTATTATAAATAATTATTAATGTTTAATAATAAAAATAAATAAAATATTTTTTTAAAGATGGTGCCCGTAGCAAGAACAGAGAAAGGAACTGAGGAGGCAAACGTGGCAGAGAGGAGTGGGGCGGGGGCAGGACGAGGGCGAAGGGAGCAGCTGGGAAGGAAGGAAGGGAGGGACAAGCACCCAAGAAGCAGCAGGCAGAGACCTGGGCGCTCGGACAAGGTGCGGGTTTTTAAGGACAGAGGCGTGGCGGCAGGCAGCCTGGGGCCCTGGCAAGAGGGAGGAGGGCGGGACCTCGGCTCCTGGCCACGCCCACATTCCTAAGCAAAAATTCGAGTCTTCAGGAAAACCCCGTGAAGCTGGAAAGCAAATGCACAGAAAGCGTAAGACGACGAAGGTCTATGGTGACGGTGGTGGCCGGTCTAGCGCCGTCCCAGGTGTGTCTGCAGAGCAGCCTTGCTCTTGGCTCCGGCGGGGCGGCTGGCACCAGGGGCTCCTGGGGGAGCAGCTCATCCGGATCTCCCCAAATACAAGACTGCGGACTGCTTTCATGCAAGAGAGCCTCAGGACTCAAACATTGAAAGTTCTGGGGTTTTTTCTCCTTTTTTTTTTTAAAGGTAGTTCTGATCGATTCCGTATGGCCTCCTCGACTTGGAACATTGTCAGATGTGGCTATCTGAAAATGTTGAGAACAGCATGAGAAAGTGTCCCAACTCCGGACTTTTTTTTTCTTTTTTGAAAGAGGTTCCATCGCCCGTAGGTACCTGTGCTGCTCCCAGGCCGAATTCTGCAGCGGCAAACAGCCCGAAGTCAGTAGAGTTGCCTTAAGCGGGCATCAGGGCAAACCGCTGGGGCTTTCGAAAGCTAGAGATCTCACACCGACGTGCGTGACACGACACATGCGCAGCGAGGAAAAGAAACCACTTAAATCGGGGCTAGAAAGTTATTAACATACGGTAACACTGCACCCCAAAAGCAAACGGTTTGCCTTCTCTTCCTCATCAGGACAAGTGGCCAATCAGACATTTTCCTGCTCACACTTGAGCTCAGGATGTGTCAAAGTACAATAGGCACAAAGCCAGTGGGGCACGGTAGGGTTCCGGGCTCCAGGAATTCACCCTGGAGAATAGCTTTCCCCAAATTAGACACGATCTCTTTAGTCACCAGCTAATTGTTTTCCGTACAAATAATGCCACATACGGATCGATACCGGTTAATAAAGAATCCGAGAGTCATCTCAGGTGCACATTCAAAAGCCAAGTGCAGGATGTCACAATTTCCCTTCCTCTAATCTCTGGCTGTCTTGGGGCCAAAGGAGGTACACCTGGAGACCAGCCCCAGGGACTAATGGGGCTTTGTGGACAGCGTGTCCTCTCATGGGGACCCAGGGCTCACCTTTGGGTCACTTAATGATGCAGTTAGTCGGCTCCGAGACCAGCAGAGGCGAATCGTACCTCCCTGAACAGAATTAACAGGCGCTTCCGAAAGCTGAATTCAAAGACAAAGAGAAACGCGCTTGGACTTGGAGCTTTTGCACCCAGATCCGCCATGACCGCCCCCTCCTTTAGACAGGTGGAGGTCACTGTGCAACCTGCTGGTTTGGCAGTATGAAACACTGCGGAAGCCCATAGAAAAAGTAAGGTGGAAAATGGGATTCCATTTCTCCAAGCACTGACTGGTGCTAACGACAGTCTGGGAAGAAAGCAACCCAGCTGTTCCCCCATTTGGTCTCCATGCAGAGTCACCGCGTGCAGAATGCTAAAAGCTGGTAGGAGCTGCTGACCCTGGAAGGCGACATGGTCTGAGCGACGGGAACAGAGCTGGACTGAAACACCTCCCACCTCCTAACTCCCAGACCGGACGGTGAGATGTGGCCTGAGCCGCCGGGACACACGGGAACAGAGGGAGGAAAAAGAGACGGGCAAAAGGCAACTGCACAGCTGCTTAAAACACGAGCCATTTCTGAAATCAGCTCTCTAAGGACGTCACCATCTCTGAAGAGTGACTACTTTATTTCTGCCATGATAGGCCAAATTTTCAAAGAACAGCCTTGCTTTCCACTAGGTGATTCCGAGGGCTTGCACAATTGGTTGATCTGCATGGGCACTTGGTCTCTCAACTTTCATTGTGACGGCTACATTCATCCGTCCTCTGTAGACTAAAATTCTCACCCCTTGGAAAGAGAAGCGCATCTGAGGCTTGTGGAAAAATGGGGCCTCCCCAGGCCTCTTCACTCAGAACAACGCATCCAGTAAGACTGACCTTGGAAGCAGAGGTTTGCCCACACAACAGACGGCCAAGATTCGATTCTAAATCTCAGTTCAGTTCAAGATGTAATTCTTAGATCAAAATTTAACTTTAAAAGAATTACTGAATTACTTGTGTTACTTAATGCCAAGAAAGTAGACAGGAAGGGCTTGGGTTCTTAGATCAGTCCTTCAGTCATTTCCTAGGATGAGGGAAAGGTCGGCCACAGATCCAATGCCCTAGTGGCACCAGAGCCTTCCCAGAGCAAAGCTGAACCGAGCAGACAAAGGTGCGCACCAGCTTGGAGAAAGAGGGTTCCTTATCCCGGCCACGAGGGCTGACCACAGGATTCACAAAGAACTGTTAGCAAAACGGAAGTGGAATCAATCACTCACAAAAATATTTTCTAAAAAAAAAAAGAAAGAAAGAAAGAAAAGAACAGACAACAGGTTGTAGAAGCTGCTAGTCACAAAGGAGGCTCTCTCTCCAACTCAGGAGAAGGAAATGAAAAGATACTCTCCTTCAGTTCAGTCAGAGTGACAGATCAGTACAGACCCAGGCTAGCCAACCCAACATGCACGCTGGTCAATGTCAGTTCTGGGTCTTCTGTGACTTATCCAGTTTACGCAAGCCCAAGACTGCTGTTTTACATGCGATAGGGTGCCCTGGGCCCAGCAAATTGTGTTTTGACTTGGAAAGCAAACTCTGGTGTTGTTTTCTGGTTTAAACCCAGCAAGGACTCCCAAGTCATTTCAAAACTTCCATCTCCCCGAAGACCAACTGAAACTAGTCCCAACTACCTGTTGGGTCTTCCAGGTCAAAGGTGGGCACCCAGGGCTGCCCAAGAAAGCAGCAGCTCATCGTAACATCAGTCGGGATGCTGAAAGATGGGATTCATCCCTCTTAAGGGCCTCTTTCATGTTTTTAAGACAAACAGAAGG
Organism: Mustela nigripes; assembly: GCF_022355385.1. Taxonomy (NCBI): domain Eukaryota; kingdom Metazoa; phylum Chordata; class Mammalia; order Carnivora; family Mustelidae; genus Mustela; species Mustela nigripes. Next base: position 7,095,540 of record NC_081568.1, read on the forward strand.
CTTAACACTGGAAGAATCCTTGGGTGTGTTGTATAACCAAAAATCTAATTCTGTTCTATTTGTCATCCTCTCAATATAAATTAGGGATAAAAATAAGAACTAGGCTACTACGCAGGGAACCAGATGGTATCTTACCTTCCTATAAACACGGCTGTGTTTAGAGTGTTTACACGTGCGGGGGAGGAAAAAAAGATTTTCTTTTTTTACATTTGGCAATGAGTCACATTGTCCATTTCAGGACCGACAGTACTGAAACTTCCTCCCCACGAAAAGCCAGCGCAGCTTCCCTAATGTTTAAAAACACAGTGTCAGCTGCCTTAGATTAGTCATGAAGCCCTCCTCCCCATCCCGCAGCTCCATGACGGACATCATCTGATCAAAGTGGACTCAGTAAATGCCACCAGCAGGCCAGGAGTGTCCGGTTGCAAGCCGGCTGCTTCTTTGTAGGAGTCTGGATGCTTCTTTCATTTTTCTGTGCTAATATGCCCTTAAGCTGTCAAGCCAGGAGGCTGACTTTACAGTCCCCCATTCGCCTGCATCACTGCCCCTGTCCTTGTTGAGCGACATGCTCGGGGATCGAACCTGGGAAAGGGCTGGGCTGAGTCATCTAGGGACGTTTCTGAGCTTACTGATAATGAAAGGAGCCCCAGGTAAGCCGTGACCACCTCCTTCAATAAAAGCCCACTGCCCTGAAGCGACTGGAGTGTGAACAGAACCAGTGGAAAACGGCAGACCACAGTTTACAAAATGGTATTTCCTTTTCCACTGAGGAGCCCCGCCAGCAAGTGTGTCACCACAGGTGACGCTGGAAGGACTATGCCTGGGAGGGTTTGCCCTGTCCCAGCAGCGGGGTTGGGTTTGTGTCTCCTCTTCATAAAGCATCAGGAAAACGAATCCCTCCCCTGCTGAGTAAAAAGCATGAAACGGACGCCTGGTGTTGATCTGTTTTGTCGGCTCCACAAGCTGCTGGGGAGGTTAACTGCCCTCCTTGTGATTCACATGAAATTGATCTGAACCGAGAACTCAGTATTTCCCCCTTTATATTTAATTGGTCAGCTGCCATTGGCCTAGCCAGAGTGGTCCGTGCCTTCCTGCTTGCTCTCGGAAACCTGCATGTGTCCTCGGTGTCCCCCTGTGACGGGGCTTCCTCTTCTCTGTGAACAGGACACTCAGCCCTCCTCAGGCTACCTCAGATCACCCTCTCCAGTCATCTGGGGGCCTCCCCATGTCAAGGGCAGTCATCATGCCTCATGCCCCTTTGAATCCCTGCGGCCAGACCTCCGTAAATGAGCATGTTTCAGAAAGACATCTGAGGAGGTCTCCTTCTTTTTACTTCAAGGGCATGTGTAAACGCTAACAGACCAGGCACAGGACCACAAGTCAGCTTCTAGAGAACTGTTTCTCTCCTTTCTATGTGACATCACCCCCTCCATCAACACCACCCCAGCAGCTACACCGGCTGGAACCCAGACACCGCCTGCTCCTCATCCAGGTCTAGAGCGCGCGGGGCACCCAGCAAGGGCCCAGGGATCCTTCTACTGGCCGGGCTCCCCAGGACCTCTCTGAGCACTCAGAGATGTCCCCACGGACAGAAGGCAGCGCCCGTGAACAGTCAAGACAGGTGATTCCTCTGTAATATGATCATCATCTCTGCAAATCTCAGGCTTCTACTGATACTTCTCTTAGTAAGCCCATCTTCCATAGATATTAGGAGAATTACTAAGGAAAAGTGTCTGTGAATTCATGATGTTCGGTTGGACAAGCCCCGGTTCTGCAGGCGTGGATCGAAAGATCGGCAGTTCTGTCTGCTGGACTTCCGTTCTCCCTCTCCCACCGGGCTTTCGGGCACCTTCGCACAGGCGGGGTCCTGAAAACACCTGGGCCTCGGCCGGCGGCCTGTCCACCTCGCCCCTGCCCGCTCACTCCTGGGTCCCTGCTCCCCCGGACAGCGGCAGAGAAAAGACGAGCTTCAAGGAGCTCCCTCCTTCACGGTCCAGCTTCCAACTTCACACGTGGCCCGAAAAAACACCGAAGTGCTCTGGCCGACAGGAACACGCAATGACAATGTAACTGACCAAATCAAAAACTTAAAAGCATTGTAGGTAATGAAGCACCGGGAAACCACTAGTTCTTGGGGGCATTTTATGCTTGACTTCAAAATGTGCATCTTAATCTCAACGTTAGGGGGGCGCCTGGGTGGCTCAGTGGGTTAAGCCTCTGCCTTCGGCTCGGGTCATGATCCCAGGATCCTGGGATCGAGCCCCACGTCGGGCTCTCTGCTTGGCAGGGAGCCTGCTTCCTCCTCTCTCTCTCTGCCTGCCTCTCTGCCTACTTGTGATCTCTCTGTCAAATAAGTAAATAAAATCTTTAAAAAAAAAAAAATCTCAACGTTAGGGTTTTTGACTTTGTTAGTTTATGATTCCGATGACCCCTTTTCAGGCCTCTGGAAGCGATGCTACTCTGTGAGGGTAGTAAGTCTAACAACGAATCCAGAGCTTTAAGTAAAGACTGTAGAACTCTAGCCTAGAGGACGAGATAATTGCACTGAATAAAGTGCAGGGACAGCTGTACACGGACCTGCCCTGGCTCTGGGATTCATTTTTTTTTTTTTTTCAAACTATAGAGACTCAAGTGTTGGACCGCAGGTTAGACACTCTTGTCAGGTTAGGCTTCTCACCCACATACATTCTCCCGGACCGGCAGACCTCCGGCATCTCAGCCCAGCTCCTCTCTCCCACCAGAGACGTTTCCGCCCACTGCCTGGCGGTACCCAGTCATTGTAAACACCAGGGAAATGAAACCACGAACCAAACCCCACATTCGAATGGAAAGCTGATGGCATCATGGGGGAGGAGGAAGGCGCTAAGACTTGTTACTGTACAAGGAACGAAACGTCTTGCCCGGTTGGCCACTTACTCTCCACATGCTTCAGCTTGCACTGGGAGAAAGGGCACGACGAGTCACTACTGACAGGCCGTGCCCCATTTCCAAAGATTGCAAAAGAGCTATAAATCAGAAAAATGGCATGAGATTTCGGTGACGGCTGCTTTTCTCAGAGACTCCTATGATAGAACAGCAAACCACGACTCGATGCGAGGGCCTGGTGTTCCCATCGCTCTCGATAGAGACCCACTCCTAACCTCCTTCAAATTAGGTCTCCTCTATTCTACTACTCAGGGGTGCACAGGGATCCTTCAACAGAAGCTAGAAAGACACAGGTCCCTTATAACCATCCTGGGTCAAGGTGGGGAGGGTCAGGAGGTTCCCAGGCTGACGACTTCCTTCTGTTGTAAACCTCGGGAGATGCCAACTTCCCCAATATTTTTCTTGGCTTGGCCAAGGATGGCAGACAGGACTTCACCTTCACAGACAAGGCTATTGCCCCTGAGCAGCAAGGAACGACGTGGTTCTACTGACCCATTCCGTAAAAGGGAAGAAAAGAATAAGCATGATGGAAATCTGAATAACTGACTGGTGTTAGCACTATACCTAATCCCGCCGCCTTCAAATGATAACCCGTCACCAGAAATCTGCCTCTCCCCTCCTCTCTGCGCCTCTCCCCTGAGCTCCTTTCCATGTGTCAGCCCGGCAAGCGGGCATGGGCTCCTTCGGCTACGACAAACCCACGGACAGAGGACAGGCGAAGAGTGTCATGGACGTGAGCTTTCCTCCCTGGAGGACAGTCACTCTGGAAATGGCTCAGAAGATATCTTCATTGTGGCTGAAATCACCAGAGGGAGCCCCCTTCTCCTCAATGCCAATTTGCTTTGACAGAACCACTGCTGTCTGTCAAGAAGCCACAGGCTTCCCTGAGCGAGATGCTCTGGGAATTCCTGAGCCAGCCCTGGCTTGTCGACAGAAGTCAGCCGCTTGGGGAGAAACAGCTGTAGAGCCCCAGCCAGCGGGGCCCGGCCCTCGGCGATACAGCGCCTCGCAAGGAGAACACACCACACCCCCGACCAGTCCACCCCCGCGCCCCAGAGAGCCCAGGGCATGGGGACTGGCACTGCGTCTCAGAAGGAAGTCTCACGACCATGTCAAAGGAGAAGTCGAATCAGGCCACATTCCCTAAATGCACACCAAACGGAACTTTCTTTCGGCTGGCTCCAGCACACTCTCCAAAACCAGACTTAAAAAGAGAACTGGAAGTAACGAGTTAACCTGGAAGGTAACCATCTTGGCGCCTCACCCAGCTGGTTATTTAAGGTGAGATTTATTACGAAAGCTTCAAAATCCCTCTTCCCTTCCAGTTTAATGCAGAAGCACTGGGTCCAAATATGAGGATGCCAAGAGCAGGACAGGCAGGAGAGCTTCGAAGGGGCTTAATTCATGCCCAGGCAGAAGGAACGTCCTAAGAGCCACCTCAGAGCCTGTGATGTCTTCTAGCAGTTTCGCTGCCACCATCGAACACAGGGCAGCAGAAAATCCTGCTTCATTACCAGAACCCTAAACATCTCCTCTAAACCCGTGAGACTCAGAGGACAAAAGAAGTCCAATAACTCTAAACATTACTTCCCTCTTAGGGTAACTGATATTCACAAAAGGAAAGAAAAAAAAAATGAGAGTCAATACTCGTGATTTAGATTCCATTTTTGTGAATTTACCCATCTGCTAAAATTGATTTTTGTAGCCCAAAATGTGTTCATCATCTGTGAGTTCAAAGCTAATGAACGAACTATATATAACATACACTGTCTTTAAACAGAAACACGTGAATCCAGGTTCTTTATTGACGGGTTGATGAGGCCGTTGTGACCAGAAGCTCACAGGAACCTAACCGCGGACGGCCCCTTGGAGAGGTGGTTCACTATGAACGGAACCTCGTTCACGATGAATGTCTAGAGCAGGGCACCACGAGTAAGGAGCACGGACTGAAAATGCAGGACGTGAACAGAAACACCCGAACAGACTACGCAGCTCTACCCAGGAATGTCAGCAGCAGACTGGCACGCAGGCACACAGGCGGCCTGTGGGATCTGTGTGCGCACCGTGAGCAGCGTGTCACTTGGTGGACGAATACTGGGACCAGGCAACGGAAACTTGAAAGCGATCTGATCATTCCCGAAAAGCATAATGTTGTTCTCCGGCCCCATCGGAGCACAGAGCTCATCGCATGAGCCTAAGCTATAGGAGCGCTGGTGCCTGAATGTGTGCCCTTAACTACCGTGGGCGGAGACCTCTCTGAAGTCATTGTCGAGGGAAAATGAGCCCTCTCAGAAACAGAAATCTGGACAATTACCAGCCATCGGGGAAGACAAGCCGGTGGCCCAAGTCACCTACCGAGTGAAGGCTCTGGCCGTGGCTCCCAGGACTCGTTAGAGCTCCCACTCTATAATGGGAACCAGATCCCCCCATCTTCTACATCAGATAACGACCCTTGGCCCCAGAGATTTAAGGGATGATTACAGTCTACAGAATTGTGTGTCATTATATTAACTTGCGATAATATATTCCTGACAACTGAGGCTATTAACTTGAACTTCCAAATGCCGGCACACGTCACACGTGGTTCCTCTGACACATTCCCAACTGTCCTGTGTCCACTGGGGAAGTGTGTCCTCACTACACAGCACAAAAAGGAGGAAAAGCAGAACCCGTTCGGAACAGTGCAGGGCTTCATTGAACGGAGTCATTTTGAGTACACTGAAATCTTTAACATTAAAAATAAAACAGGTGATGCAATCCGTAAATGCCAGAGAATAAAAAGGTCCAAAGCCCTTCCTTTCTGGCTTCCTGATGGCCTCATAGTTCTTCGCTAGCGACTTCTCCCCTTTCATTATAATCTTAGGAACTCTAACTACCACCTTCTGGAATGGAATTGGTTTCCTTTTATATTGCTCACCTTTTTTTATAATGGAAAACAAAAAAAAAAAAACAAAAATAAAAACCGAGCACCTCTCTCCTCCACTTCGGCCTGGACATGGTCGGTCATCACAAGCAAGTGAGTAAAAATAACAGAAAAGGTTCGCATGTGTCTCCAGACTAAGCAAAAATACTGATAAAACAGACCGTTTTCTAAGTTGAAGAAGAGGAGTTTCTCCCATGATCCAAAAAGATAAGTTGGCAGGCTCCACAAATACATTCATCAAGAAAAGCATAAGAGTCTGTAAGAGTGATAAACCAAACCCACAAGTTGGAGATACGAGTCAGGCACCAAAATTTCTATCCCGCCAGCATCAGTCAGGGCTTTCTCTTGCGTACACCCCGAGGCTGGGAATGCAGCAACCTAACCACGCGTCTCCAGGAGTTTCCTGGTTGGTTTGCATACTGTCGCTGATTTCTAGAGAAAGCTCCAAGACGGGGCGGCCGCGTGCCAACAGGAACAGGCCAGAACAGGAAGAGGGGTTTCAAACTGGGATCAAGCAATCCTGTAATAAGAAATTGTGAGAATTTTTTTAAAGAAATGACTATTCCATCCGGGTTTTCTGCCAGATCTGGCTCTAAAAATTCCCGGATCTCTCAGAATATGAGATGCTAAAATAAGGACACGTGCGTCTCTAACTTAACGGGAAGCTTTAAAGAGATCCGGTGGCAACGTGAAAACGGGGCTTCACGCCACTCAAATCTTGAACCGAAAAGCAGGGAAATGGTTGGTATTTGACTAAACTCACAGCAGACCCTTCTGGGAAGGGAGAGAGGTCAGCAGGAGACACATTATCTGGAGAGCCTGAAATGCGTAAAGCACTTAAGGACAAGATCAAAGGCGCCCGGTGAAGGAGGAGAAGGTGCTCACAGAGAAGGAGCCTCCATCTGCCAATTAGGCGGGAGTCGGCTCTTTGTTTACCAGAAGCCAACAGTTACAGGCCTTACATCAGGGCATAAATTCTAATTAACGTACATCTTTCTGGGTTCCCTGCAGAATTCCCACTCACCAACTTCATCCTTCAGCAGGGCTCGAGTGCCTGGCTCCCCAGCTTGACAAAGGGCTGGCCTGTCCCCAGCCCAGCCGGGGAGGGAAGTATGTGTTCCCAGCTGCCCTCCTGCCTTTCTGGAAGGTTAATCTCTCTTCTGCAACTGGCTGCAAATAATTGCTTCTGTAGAGGCAAGCGTCGGGCTCCGGGTGCAGGTGAGAAGCAGGATTTGGCTGGGCGAGAGGGAGGAGTAATTGGAAGCAGACAACAAAACATAACGAAGGGAGAAAATGAAAAACCCTAACTTTCAAGGGAATTCAAGGAGAACAGCGAGCAGTGAGCGGACAAGGGGGGAGAGAGGAACATTGTGGGCGAGCAGGCCGGGGACACCTGCGACTCTGGGAGCTTACAAAAAGCGTGTGTGTCCCAGATCCTGGCCCCTGGCCCTCCAGCCCGATCCTAAAGGGGCTGGACGTTACCCCAAACCACAGAAGGACCGGGGAGAGAAGGAAGGTCTCAGCCGATCCAGCTGTAATAACAAATCCTGAAGGGCCCAACCACGAACGCTTCGAAAAACAAACGTGATTCAAAGCAAGGGAAAACCCAGCGCCAGGGCTGGGGTTGGGGGGAGGACTGCAAGAAGCACAGGACCTCACCAGACATCATTTTCAAAGCCAACTGGAAACCGCCTTCCGATGTGGTGTTTCAATGACAACAGAGGCCTGACTCGCTGCAAGAGAATGGGATCAAACAGAGAAACCCTCAGAAGGACCCGTCCCCTTGAACAGAGACTCGGCTGGACTTGTATCTCCCCAGGAAGACCTCCTCAGTCCCCAGCCGGCCTCCAAGCCCCCAGGCCAGGCCACGGAAGCTTCAAGAGTCTTCCTCCCGCTCCTCCTAAATTTTCTAAATCAATCCCAGCAAATGACCTGGCTGGGTACCTATTCTAGAGCTTTCTGAAAATAAACAGTCTCCCTTCTGTGCTAAAACCTGCAGCTACGGAGTGTAATTCCCATCAGAACAAACTCTGGCCCAGAACTTCCCAAGTCACTGAAAAGACCCAGAACTCGTCATCTACCTGGGACAGCTAGGCGTGAGTAAACGGACAACTCACTCTCTTTTTTTCATGACAACTTCTAAGAAAGGCTTCCCAGGAGGAGAAATGGCCCTATGACCCGAGTTCAAAACCTGTCACTGCTTTCTCTGTGTAGCCTGGACTGTTTTTTATTTCTTTAACTCTCCCGAGCTTTCTTCTGTTGGAAAAGCAAGATAATAACAGCAACCAGGTTACAAGAAAGCTGAGTTTTCAAAACTATGTGTGTCAAGTTCCCGGCCCCCAGCCGGGCCTCAATCTGATTATCGCTGTGACGAATGAACTGGGTCCTCCAACAAAGGGGTCCTGATGGCCGAGGGTGTTGGAGGTCATCTATCCTGTGAGCCTGCCATCTATTCCTTCTGGGCCTTGTGGCGTAATTTATAAAATAAAGTTAGCATGTCAAGTATTTTCTTTAATGCTCATTTCAGCTGTAGAAAATCTCAGGGCCCCTGGGGGGCTCAGCTGGTTAAGCATCCACCTCTTGGCTTTTGCTCAGATCCTGATCTCAGGGTCGTGAGATCAAGCCCCACATTGGGCTCTGTCCTCAGCATGGAGTCTGCTTCAGAGTCTCCCTCCCTCTCCCTCTGGCCATCCTGCTCGCATTCTCTCTCTCTAAAATAAATAAATTACACCTTTAATAAAAGAAAAGAAAAGAAAAGAAAATCGAATTATCTGGTAATTTGGTTTCTTCTATACCTCACAACTGCAAAGGCTCATTCTGTGCCTCTCCTGACACTTTTTTCCTTCTAGAAACTTTGCCAGAAAAACAAACAAACAAACAAACAAACATCAACAACAAAACACTAAAAAACATCAATGTGATGCCCCCTGTAACAAGTTTTTAAAGAGCCACAGGACAAGTTTTTGATAGAAAGCACAAAAGGAAACAAAAACGTATTCTTTAAAAATCAGCATGTCTCCTTTTATTTGAGAATGTTTTGTTCAGCGTGAAGCTCCAAAGAGCTGTTGACAGATGGGTCCCATTTTTATTTTCCCTAGAGACGGTAGTTTTGTTCGAAATCTTCAAGTCAGCTACATCTTAAAAATTGACTTGACCGCAATGGCGGTTTTTCTCAAAATCTCAGAATAACAGAGAAAGTATGAGCCTGAAGTAACTGCCTCAAACTAAACGAGCAGTTGCCGCTGGTGCACGTTCCTCAACTTTAAAGCTGGAAAGATGTCAGGCATAAACCTTTTAACGAGATGCAGAGGCCGGGCACGTCCCGGTGCGGTCAGCATGCAAATTCCGGCGGCTTGCGCTCGGCGGCCCATCAAACCACGGGTCTGGGCCTGTGTTACAAGTCCGTAAGCTGAAGCTCCGGACAGGTGAGGGAAAGTCTCGGAACAGGGCCTGGGGCCCCACGTTGAAAGCCAAGTTTGCTGCGAACCACATCACAGGAAGCCCTGAACCACGTGGAGGGCAGGGCCAAGTACATGCAACCCACGAGCACCAGGGTCTGGAGGACCCAATGACAGCTCAAGGGCAGGAAGAAGAGGCTGAGAAGCTGGGGCAGGGAGTCCCAGAGACGTATACGTTTCACTGTCAAGGGTGTGTGAGTAGCGACATCCTTCAAAGCCTCACAGCCTCCTTTCCCCTTCATTTAGGAGAAGATAAGCTACGTTGGATGAACACTAGTTCAGGCAGCCTTTGAAGGCTCAGCCCTTGCTCTGATCTATTTTCACAAGACAAAATGTGGACCAGGAAGCTTTTTATCAATGTGAGTGGCAATAAATAGTGCTTATTATAGTCTAAAGACAGAGCTTAAGATTAATATCTAAAATCCAATCTTATTTTTTAATTTGCCCATAATTACATAGTTAAAATTACATCTTTTTTTTTCAAAGATTTTATTTATTTATTTGACAGAGAGAGATATCACAAGTAAGCAAAGAGGCAGGCAGACAGAGAGAGGAGGAAGCAGGCTCCCAGCTGAGCAGAGAGCCCCATGCGGGGCTTGATCCCAGGACCCTGGGATCATGACCTGAGCTGAAGGCAGAGGCTTTAACCCACTGAGCCACATGGGTGCCCCTAAAATTACATCTTTAAAAAAAAATTTAGAAACCTCCCAGAAAGCTACTACTGGACCCTGTTTCAGAAAGAATGTAAAGTCATCCCCAGGAAATCTGCCTCCACATGTTCATGTCCTTGCAAGATCCCTGAGAGTAAGTGGGACGTGTGACTCGCTTCTACCAATAGAACACAGCAAAAGTGACAAGATATGAGTGACTGCATGATTATATCACACAAAACTTCAATACCCGCCTTCTGCAGTTCTTTCTCCCTGGCTGGCTTTGAGAAAGCCAACAGCCACGCTGGAGGAGTCCGCATGAGAGGAGCTGTGGGAAGCCTCTAGCAGGAAAATGAAGCCCTCAGTCCTGCATCCACAAGAAAAAATGAATTCTGCCAACGGAATCTAGAGCCAAGCACTTCCCCAGTCAAGCCTTCAGATGAAACCCCAACCCCAGTCAATTGCCCTCGACTGCAGCATTTTGGAGAATCCAGCTAAGTCATGTCCAGACTCCAGACCCACAACAACAGTGACATCATAAATGTTGTGTTCTTTTAAATCACTAGGTTGCTTAATATATTAATAGATAAGTCATAGGGTGCTTTGGTGACTCAGTTGACTAAGTATCTGCCTTCAGCTCAGGTCATGATCTTGGGGTCCTGGGATTGAGCCCCGGCATTAGGGTCTCTGCTGAACAGGAAGCCTGCTTCTCACTCTCCCTCTGACCCTCCCCGTGCTTGTGCACTCATTCTCTCTCTCTCTGTCTCAAATAAATAAATAAAATCTTGAAAAAAAAATAGATAAATCATACAGATCATTAAAACTCAAGCTGTTTATAAAGAGTGACTCAACTAATTTAAGATATGTTTATATAATCATTTATTCAATTGAACTTGTCTATTATAAACTATAATTATATATCTTAAATACCCAATTTTAATAAGACTATGTTTAACTACAACACAAATCAAGCATTGCAGAGAGCTCATTTGCATTTTCCGTTCACTACTCTGGGGTTCTCCAGATAGCGAGCCTTTAATCAGGTAAGACAAAGAAGGTCACACAGGATCAAAACTTCATTTGATCATTGGTTACGAACCACAGATAGTTCAGCCTTTAAGTGACCTATAATTATTATGAAGTGTCCCATTAAATACTGTCTAATCTTATTTTCAAAATTCTGATAGATTATATAAATCACCCCAAGAACATTCTGATTTTGACACCAGCAACAGAATAAATGAAACACCTGGGAGTTTGTGGTTGCTGTTGTTTTGAGAGAGAGAGAGAGAGAGAGAGCATAGAGAGGCAGAGGGAGAGGGAGAGGGAGAGAGGGAACCCCAAGCAGGCTCGACTCTGGGCTCAATCTCACCACCCTGAGATCGTGACCAGGGCCAAAATCAAAATTAAGAGTCGGATGCTTAACCGACTGAGCCACCCAACCACCCCAAGCAGGCGGATTTTGGAACAGGCATGAGCAACATATTGCTAAATTGTATGATGTCAGCAGCTCATGGATGAGAATAACTGTCCACAAACTCAAATGCATGCAGGTTAATAAAACCATGAGTGGAGACATTTGTATTTTACATAGAACAAAGCCGTTTATGTGTAAGCAAACATCTCACTATACCAGCATATCCTGCAGATTAAATATACTCCAGACCATGAGACAGGAGGTAAATGTACTAGTCAATTAGCACCCGCATAACAAAGCACCAAGGACTGGGGAGCTTAAACAACAGGAATTTATTTTCTTACAATTCTGGAGGTTGGAAATCCAAGATCAAAGGGTCAGCTGATTAAGCCCCTGGTCAGAGTGCTGTTCCTGACTTACAGAGGGCCATCTTCTTGCTGTGTCCCCACATGATGGCAGGAGAAAAGCAAGCTCTCTAGGGCCTCTTCTGATAAAGCCACTAGCCCATCAGGAGGGGCTCTAACCCTAATCACCCAGAGGCCCCATCTCCAAACATCAGCACATCAGGAGGTAGGACTTCAACATATAAATTTTGGGAAGATACTATCCATAACAATACATATCAAACTATTTCTTAAAGGCATAATTGTGAGTTAATTTAAACATTATTGGTATGTTTAAATAAATGACCGTCTTCAGTTAAAAATGCGTGTAATAAAATACACTATGCTAAACACCCAAGGAGGGAAATTTTGCTACGTATACAGAGCAGAATGTTTTCAATCACGTCTTCATTTTGGGGGGAAGGGGAGGAAAATGTTTTCCTCATCTTGACATGTTTATCAATTTGAAACAGAACCAAATGTTCCCAGTTTATATTTTCTAGCTCCTAGAAATTATAGAATTCTTTGTTTCCTAAAATTCATTCCTCTCATGTCACTGAATATAAGCAAATGAAAATAAATATAGCTAAGCCTGGAACAACACGGGGTTAGGGGTGCTGATCCCACTCCAATCCCAAAAGCACCCCTGAAAATCCATGTATAATTTTTGACCCCCAAACACTTAACTACTAATACCCTACTACTGACAGCCTGATCAATAACATGAACAGTCAATACATTTGGTGTGGTGTACGCATTACATACTGTAGTCTTAACATAAAGTAAGCTAGAGAAAAGAAAATGTCCCTGGGAAAACCACAAGGAAGAGAAAATACATTTACAGTACTGTTCTGTAAAAAAAAAAAAAAAAAAAAAATCTGCATGTAAGTCAGTCCTCTTAGCTCAAACCCATACTGTTCAAGGGCCAACTGTACTACACTCAAGCCTTCTATTCCCCTAATGATAAGACACTGACAAGGCTTTGTAATTGTGTTCAGAAACATTTTAGCTTATTTATTGCTTTAAGACTTAAATATGGTTGTTTTTTTACTGTCTATTTTGCCATTCTCATAAAGAGTAGCTACCTATGATTCCTTTTATTGACTGTTTTCAATTCCTCTGAACCCACTGAAAAAGCAGCACATGGCTTCTTTTTGGACCTAACCCCAAAGATGGCTAAGAAACCTGAATAGACAGTCTCACTGTAATTTATTTACACCATTCACGGAAATGCTTATTTCTTTCGTCATGGGTTTCTCTCATCTATACCATGCATTTAGCATAGAAATTACCTAGCACAGAAATGATATTTAAGGATTATGGAACTACTTGGAAAAAGTGGGACGATCTCAACTACTGACGGGAAGGTTGAACCTAGAAACTGTTTCAAACTATCATTGTCCTTCAGGATCACATAGAGAATGCTCACTAGATCTTCCGGAGTGTCCCAGAGGTGTGAGAGAAACAAAGGTATCACTTAGAGCAAAGCAAATGTAAGGACCAAGCCCCCACTTAGCTGTCACTGGGAACATCTAGAACAGTAGCCACGTGGAAACCTCAGGTTAGCCCTGGTGTGACTAATGGCCCAGGGAAAGCAAGATCCTTAATTGGAAACTGAAAATGTAATTCTTGGGGCACCTGGGTGGCTCAGTCGGTTAAGCATGTGCCTTCGGCTGAGGTCACAATTTCGGGGTCGTGGGATCAAGCCCCACATCGGGCTCCCTGTTCAACAGGGAGTCTGCTTCTCTCTCTCTCCCTGTGCCTCCCCCTGCCCCCACTCGTGTGTTCTCTCTCTGCTTTTTCTCTCAAATAAATAAATAAATAATCTTTAAAAAATTTTAAAAAGTGCTTTCTTGCTGCCAAGTAATGGTGGAGCCCACGGTACAAAGGCATAGAGAAGGCCAGTTTGCCCAGCAAACCTCCGTAGTCATCTGCTTTTTGCAGAAATGTCCAGAAATGGCACCACAATATCACCCTATCATGCCAGGCTGCCTCCCTTCCCTGAAAAACACACCTTCAGGAAGCATGATGGGTACAGCTCCCTCAGGGCACGACTGTCCACTGTAAGCAAAATGAGAGTATCCTTTTGGTGGTGTAGATCTCACAGGCTGCCAAGCAGAAGGCAGGCAACCCAATGGATTTTTTATAATCTACAAAAAAATTAAGTGTAGTCTAAATAATCTAGTGTGTTTACACACACACACACACACACACACACACACGCTCGCGCACATGTAGTACCCAAATGTTTGCCATTTGCCACTCTGTGTGGCTAGAAAATGACTTCCCCTCCAGCCTATAATCTCCAAATTAGACTTTCTAACCAGGAAACCAAAGACCAAAAACATACTGGGACTGTGACACCATAAAGGTTAAACACACACACACACACACACACACACACACACACACATTTTTATCCTTCCTTCACATATTCTAGTGCTAGGATGATCCCGCTGCTGCAGACAACCCAGGCTTCCAGAGTAAGGGCTGCGGAGACCAACTTCACCTTCCTCCCTCCCCTCCCTCCCCTGCTCCAGGGCTGGAAGCATCTGTATCGCAGGCCTCACCACTAAGGGATGCTCAACCGGCCCAGAAATAAGGAAGCCCCTTAACCTCTGAGCTCCTACAAAGGCTCAGACTGTGGGCAGCTCTCTTAAGTTTTTCTAAACAAGACAGTCTTATTTGGGAAAGGCATGGCCTGGAAAAAAATAACAAACAAGAGAAAGGATCTCAAAGATGAAGCAAGGCTTCTGACAAACCAACACCAAAAGCTCCTTGAAACAAGGAGAAGGAGGGAGATCTGGTGATAAACTGCTTTCAAAAGACTTCCTTTATTTACATAAAAAAGGAAAGCAAAGCACTCAGAAACTTAGGGCCTTGCCTAAATAGTAAAGGTTCTCAACAGCCCTCTGGAAGAAGGGCTGGGGTCAGCTATATTTTCAGCAACAAAGCACGATTTTCCTAGCAAGTCAGTCTGTTTGCTTTTTCTAAATTTAGTCCATTGTGATTGTTCTAGAAAAAAACTGAGCCGCTACAAAAATAAAGCATCCAGAATGTAGACCATAAAAAAATAAATAAATAAATTCTAAAAAACAAATAAATAAAAACCCTGGGGCTAAAAACGGATACTCTCATTTTGCCTGCAAAATTATATGTTCAGCAGGTGCCCGTAGCTGCCAAGGGCTCAGCTGCCAACGCGGCCTTCCTCTGTCCCAAAGCAGCTCGCTCTCCTCCACCCGAGCTGGGCCTTACGAAAGGGCGAGGCACATTTAATATGCAGGTAGTGGACGCCGAGCCCACCAGGGCTGCTCCAGACCCACGGGTGTAACAGCCAAAGCCAGGCGGGGCGCATGCCTGGCACAGCTCTCTTTGGGAAAAGCGGGGCCCCTCATCCCCGAGGGGGTTCTCCCTGCGTTTATTCTGCGACGTTGTTTTATGTGGTTGTAACTAGTGGGTAAGCTGTACACTGAAGGGAAAATCCATCCGGGCATTTTACAATTAGGGATGCTACAGCAGGTTTTATCAACTCGGGCAGCACCGACATCCGGGGCCAGCTAATCCTCTGCTGGGGGAGCTGCTTCTGCTCCTGTTGCGGATCAGCAGCCCCGTCCCTCGTCTGCAAGCCAGGAACAGCCAGCACGGCCCCCCAACTTATGAAAACAAAAGTAAATTTAGAGATTGCCAGATGTCTGCCGGGGAGCAAAAGTGCCCCTGGTTGAGAGTCCCTGTCCTAGATCCGTACAATGGGGTCCCGTTCGCTATCCAGGCGTTGAAAAGGACAGGGCGGGTCTACGTGAGGCCCTTTGTGCCCTGTGAGATGAAGAGTTCCAGGAAAAGCAGCAGGGGCCAGAACACCTAAGCCCCATTTCCTATAGAGTCTGCGGACCCGTGCACGTCCCCAACCACCTAGAGAAAGCTCTGGAAGGAAACCCAAGACACTGTATCATGCCGGCCTCCAAAGAGAGGTATTATTTATATTTTACTGTTTTGCCTTGCTTGCTGCACTCGTGGACTCCTTGTCAACCGTTTTCAAAATTATTTTAATAACTTCTCGTCTTTTTAGAAGGCTAGCATTAGATGAGTGTTCAAAAAAAAAAAAAAAAAAAGAATTAGAAGAAAAAAAACGAGGGTTCTTTTGTTTTATTCTACGGTCACTTCGGAGTTCCGATGGGACTCTCCAATCTACGGGAACGCAAAGCCTCAGGAGGGGAGCCGGACACAAGGACCCAGGCTGTCGGGCTGACAGCAGCCTGGGTCGGGCCTGGCGTGAAGCCTGGTCCTGCCTACCTTGGGTGGAACTCGGGAGAAAAGGGGGGGGCCTCATGCCCAGGAATGACTGCCTGCTGTGGGGTCATCTTAGCCTTGAAACACAGTGTTAGCACAACAGACTCAGGCCTAGCTCGGAACAGATCCCGGCGACAAGTGCTAACGGTGGTTCCACGCTCATCCGCGACCAGTTTGCTAGATCGCGTCCGTGTGTAGGGGCCATCCGCGACCAGTTTGCTAGATGGCATCTGTGTGTAGGGGGCCGGGAGCCACACGGCACGTGTCTCCCGTAGTCTCCAGAAACCTGTCATTGCACTGTTAGTCTCAGGATCGCCAGACCCATCACCCGGCCGCGCTCTGAAGCTTCGTGACATGAGATCATTGGGTTCTGGGTTCTGGCTCCCCATCAGAATCGCTAAAGAAGCATCAAAATGCGGGGTCCCAGGCTTGTCGCCGAATCGCTGAATCAGAATCCCTAGGCCGGGGCCTCAGAGTCTCGGTTTTCACAAGTCACAAGCTTCCTATGAAACCTCTGTTTATTTGTGAATTTCTTTGATTTGGGGGTCAGAATCTTATATAAAATACAGTGACTTTCCCAAGAGCTAAAATCTAAGGATTTTCCCAGAAGTCTCCACGGTTCAATCTCAAAACAGTTGGGACACATTCACTGGTCACAAAAGGGGTGTTTCAGTCACCCACTATGTGCCAAGATATACTTCTTGTACAACATCACCGACCAGGGCTGCTGCCGTGTACGTATTTAATTACGTTACACCACGTGGGGTCTTTGGCAGAAGCACTCACCATTGCCTAGAGTGCCAAGGTGAACAGGTTCTAGAAGCATCAAGGAGAGTGTGTGACGACTGGGTATTTACCCTGAAGATACAAATGTACTGATCTGAAGGGGCACCTGCACCCCAGTGTTCATAGCAGCAATGTTCACAACAGCCAAACTCGGGAAAGAACCCAGATGTCCACTATGCAGCCATTAAAAAAACCCAAAATCTTGCCATTTGCAATGATGTGGCTGGAACCAGAGGGTCTTATGCTAAGCAAAATAAGTCAATCAGAGAAAGACAATTATCATATGATCTCACTGATATGAGGAATTTGAGAAGCAAGAGAGGATCATAAGGGAGGGAAAAATGAAATGAGATGAAACCAGAGAGGGAGACAAACCATAAGAGACTCTTAATCTCAGGAAACAACTGAGGGTTGCTGGGAGGTCGGGGGAAAGGGATGGGGTGACCCGGTGAGGGACGCTGGGGAGGGTGTGTGCCATGGTGAGTGCTGCGAAACGTGTAAGACTGATGAATCACACACCTGTACCCTGAAACAAACAACACATTATAAATTCAAAAATAAAATAAAATAAAAATTTAAAGAAAGAAGAAAGGTGTGCAAGACAGTGGAATGGGAAGGCAAACAGAAGACAGCTTGAGGGAGAGCTTGGGGTGGCTTCAAGGCAGGGGGCCCTTAGGGGAATTCAGGGAGGAAGAGACAGGACAAAGGGACACCAGACTATTGATCAAGAAGCCCTTACTTCTCCCCAGTTCTTGGCTAAACTGGAGGCCCACTTCTTCCAGATCTAGGCCCTTTACTTAGAGCATTTATTTTAGAAAAACTTACCATTGTAAACTCCTTCTCCGGCCCTTCAAGATGTACATCTTTTCCCTGCCTTTGCCAGTTTTAAAACCCAGGACTGGTTTTCTCAAGGACCTGGGAGCCATGGCTGTGAAATCAATCGTCAAGGAAGAGGGCGCAGCTGTCTCCCAGCCGCGGTGGAAGGGAGCAGCCTACCTTTGGTAAGTGCTAGTTCCCAAACACAGCTGGCCCAGCCCCACGGACCAACCTCCCCCCACATCCTTCGCTACCCCGGAGCCTCAAAGCACTCCCACTTTTTGTCTGGGTGGAATGGAGTTCAGTCTCCCTTCTGACCCAAACTGCAACAGTCCTGACCCCTACAGTCTTACTTAACTCTTCACCTTCCCCAGGGCTGTTTTCCCTTGACATTCTCGAAAGCACTTTCATGTAAGAAATGTCTGT
Organism: Mustela nigripes; assembly: GCF_022355385.1. Taxonomy (NCBI): domain Eukaryota; kingdom Metazoa; phylum Chordata; class Mammalia; order Carnivora; family Mustelidae; genus Mustela; species Mustela nigripes. Next base: position 7,113,611 of record NC_081568.1, read on the forward strand.
TTCTTACTTTATCTCAAGGGCAATGGGAAACAAGTGAGGTCTGAGAGCTTGGGATCTGAGTGGCTGGGTACAGAGTAAATTTAACCTGGTTACCAGGAGATCATTTGGAGACAGATTAACCCAGTAGGAGTGAGAGCAGCCTGAGGCCAGCGAAGGAACTTGGCCTCAGGCTTATCAATGTGGTTAAAGAGCATGGAAAAGAAGGTCTAGAATATTTGGAGGCTGAGGGCATTTACGAGAGGATTTGGCAGCCAACTATCAAGAGACCCGCATGAAAGAAAGGGCAGCATTTAGAACGACTCTGAGCCTTCTAGTTCGGGAAAGTAGGTCAACGTATTTATAGAGAAAGATAAGGAAATCCAATTACCAAAGAGTCATTAAATGAATACAATCTGCTCTTATGGTACGACAAAAGTGCTTATTTTCAATGTTTGTCATAAATATTTCAGAGTTAACGATCTGGGATTGGTCTCACCTGGGGAGCTGGCTGATTCTTCTCGCTCCTCCTCTTCCCACTCAGCATTAAATAATTGGCATCCACCCCCAACAAGCATTTCTAAAATACTCCTCAAAGTCACTGCCAGGAGGGAGACTGTGTTTTCAGATCAGTGTGTCTTGGATTTTATCACACGAGTGGGCAGACGCGAGAGCCAAGGAGAAGGTTTGGCAGACACAGTGCCGGTGAGAGTTTCATCATCCTTAGGGCGCACCAAAGACAAGAAAGCGGGCAAAGGCATCCCCATCAGCCACAGGCCCTATCCCTCTCGTCTGCAGATGCACAGGTCCAGACCTTGCGTCTCCCGAGGCACATATCCAAGAGGCCCTGGAGGCCAGAACAGGGCAGTGAGCGGCAAGAACTGTTGTAAGACCCTGTGAGCATTCACCTGTTCCCAGAGGCTGATTTGAGACCCCGTGAGCATTTCACCTGTTCCCAGATGCTGACTTGAGACCCCGTGAGCATTCACCTGATCCCAGATGCTGACTTGGGGTACTTCCCGCTTCCACAGGTGGGAGCTTTAGGGCCCCGCCCGAGCGATGCCCCCAGCTCTTTGCTTGGCCATGCAATTTCTGCACAATTTACAGCTAGCAAAGTGGGCACATGGGGGAAACGTTTGTCTCCTGGTGCAGAGTGGAGGGCTGGGAGCATGGGTGGCTTTCCCCCTCGACAGAATTTGGTAAACAAGCGCCAGAAGCCTCTAAGCCAGAGTCAAGCCACGGCAGGTAAGCGGCGGTTCTGTGCCTGGAGGTGGCAGCCAAGGTGGGCGGTGCCGTCCAGGCAGGCCTGAGCCCGATCGGCCCAGCGTGGGTCTGGCTTCACGCCCACGGGGGGCTGGTTCCTCGCGCGGAATGACTAAATGCTACAAATAGGAGAACAGTGCCGAGGAAGGTTTTACACGTTTATTAGTAATAACAGCATTCAGGACACTCAGACTTCAAAGCCTTTTTGCTAACAAAGTCCAGCTAATCCTAACAGCACCCTGGTAAGCAAAGAAGCATCGTGAGCCCCGTCTGATGGACAGCAGCGAGGTAAGACGCTTTGCTCGGGGCTATGGGAAGCTCAGGGTTACTCACGTCTCTGGAACCACCCAGCCCAGATTGGGAGCCGCAGGCTGCCCCTCGCCCCGCTGACTCATGCTGGTACTAAAACCGTAGGGAGAGTCCGCTAAGGAGTCTTTCATTACTCAGAATGAAACTTGTGATTAGATTTTATTTAAAATAAAGGAGTGGACATTGTTTTCTGCTGTCGCTTTAATAACAGTAAATGACAGTAATTCTGTCAAATTAGAACTGTCTGACTTGAGATGCTGGCTGACCTTTCCACTCTCGGAACCAAGACTATGATTTGGAGGAAACTCATCCAGAGTTGGGGCAACTTCCCCAGGCCTCCTGTCTCTCCCGGTCTACTGATTTCCATGGCAACCAGAAAGTTCAGCGATGGGTACCAAACATTCCTTTGGATTCCTTAAATCTTCCTTTAAATAAATTACAGTATTTTTCACAAGATGTATTTACTGAAACACATTTTGGGAAATACGAAAAGGTACGAAGATGACACGAGTGATCTCTCCATGGTGGATACAAGTGCTTTCTGGGAGCATCTGGAAGTATGTTTGACCTGTGAATTTTTACGCAAACAAATACATTTCTATTAGGTCAATATGGGGTCACTCTACCTAGTTTTACCCAATTACACCAAATCCACAGTTCACACCCCTAACTCCGTAGGAAGGGTGATGTGGGTGCTTGCGGACAGACCAGTGATGCGGTCTGAAAGCAACTAGGCTGATTTCTTGATTCCAACAAGACTGCACGTATGGGTCTTCCGGAGGCACTGCCCAGCTGGGTGCCTGGGGCGAGAGCTGGCCAAGGGGAGGCCGCACAGAGATGGGACAAATTTCCCCTGCTCCGCGTGGGACAGCTACCTCCCAAGTCTCTGCATCAGCGAGTGAATGAGGGAGGGAGGGGAGAACAGTGTGCCCCCTACCCAAGTCCATAACCACCAGAACGCCTGGCAACGCTTCAGTCCCGAAGTAAGAACAGGAACGCTTGAGAACTAGCCATGACTTTGCGAAATTCCAAAAGATGGTTGACAAAGTAACAGGTCTTTAGGTCGGTGAGAATAATAAGCAAGAGAGAGATTTTTGTAAATATCTAGAACATGCACCATAACTCAATTTTATTAGTCATTGTGTAATATTCAATAACTGTTGCTATTAACCATTTTCTCAGTTAGTCTGACCTGTTGCCTTGGCAAAGAGTCATTAAATACTTACCTGAGGGATATAGTTACAAGCAACTCACTCACTCAAAATTAAATGCTCTGTGATACATTTTTACATCCAATTTTGCTTGAAGGAAGAAGGCAGAAAAGTTGGAAAAAAGTAACAACGTGCTACTCTTAGTAAAATGATGAGAAGCTCTTGATCGTATAAGACCTATGATGAAATTAATTAAAAACAGAGCTGTACATGTTTAGTTAAAAAAATAAAAAAGCTATCAACTCATTGCTTTTTTCTGTCCAAGTACATACAGCCCGTCATATGCTTTCTAAAGGCATCTGTCCCTTGGCAAACCTTCCTCCCACTTTTTCTCTAAAAGCTTGGCAGCATTTGGTTGTGTTTTTTGCTTTTTGTTTTTCTTCTACCTGCCTCTTGACACTTTTGAGCATAGAAAAGATAACCTCCAGTGCTCCAGAAGAGGCTTGCTTTCATTCATGTTCTCCTACAGCACCCCCGGATAGCACTAGGTGGCTTTGGAAATCAATTCTGCGCTGTGCAAAGAAGGTATGAAATGAAAAGTTCCTGCCCTGCGTTCAGGGAAGAAGGTGAGTTCTATCACAGCTGTACTGCATTTTTCCCTGTATTGCTGGAAAGGCCCAGAAATCATGCCTAGCACAGTCTGGGGCAACAGCCAAAGGAATTGACTAAAACAGCAGATCCCTGAGGGAGGAGGAGAGGCTTGGAGGTGGGATGGGGGAAAGCAGCAAAACAAGCAAACTAATGAACAAAGATAATGATACACACAATAATGCACAAGAATTTTTGGTAACTTACATGAATGTGCTTAATGGTTCACAGGTCTTTTTACCTTCACTGGGTAATCTGCACATACTCATTGCAGAAAACGTATAAAAATTAAAAAAAAATTCATAATCTGATCACCCAGAGATGATCACCATTATCACTTTCATGCATTTCTTTCTGGTTTATATATATTATATATTATATATAATACACAAATTTATATACAACTGATTTTTACTGGATAAGACACATGTCCATGCACACAGTGAAATCTGGGAAACACAAGATTGTTGACAACTGCATAATACTCATGTTATTTAGACAGCATCATTCATTCGTGTCCTTTCTGCTGAGCTGCTGTTCACTTCTTTACGTTTCTTCCTATTTCCAGAATTAACAAGGAGATAAAAGTCAACAGGGAAAAAACTACCAGGTCACCTAGTCGTGAATGATTTAAAACAACAATAAACAGAACCTAAAAAAAAAACCAAACTATTTATATGTAACAGTTTTGCCAGTGAGTTACACAGCTTTCATTAATACAACCTACCGGCTGAATATGAAAATCAGAATGAGGACTCGTAAAGGACCAGTAGACCCAGTGAGAACCAGTAAAACATAAGAGGGCCATGTCCTGGGTTCAGACTCTCCAAGGACAGACTCTAGTGGACCAGACTGCCCAAGATCAAGTAGTTAGCCAAGAAAGGGAGCAGGCAGGGCATCAAAATTTGACCCTGGGGGCGCCTGGGTGGCTCAGCGGGTAAGCCTCTGCCTTCGGCTCAGGTCATGATCTCAGGGTCCTGGGATCGAGCCCCGCATCGGGCTCTCTGCTCAGCGGGGAGCCTGCTTCCTCCTCTCTCTCTGACTGCCTCTCTGCCTACTTGTGATCTCTGCCTGTCAAATAAATAAATAAAATCTCTAAAAAAAAAAAGAAAATTTGACCCTGAAATTTTAGCCAAACCCATGGTGCAGAACTTGAACTAAGGGAGAAGGGAGAACAGAGAAGAAGACGGAAGGCGGGAGACGTGTGGGGAGAGCATGAGAGGGCGGACAAAGTCGGCCAGGGAGACGGTGTGCACGGCACATACAGCCAGCTCAGGGTGCCCACTGAAAGCCCAGCCTGGCCAGCCGGCATGGGGTGAGGTCATGAACATCTGCCCACCGGTCCCAGGGACTCAACAGCCAGGGAGTAGAGAAGCAACATGTTCTCATGGCCTGAGAGCAGGAGGTCAGATGTAGAGGGCAGGAGTCCAGATGCTGGAAGCTAGAACAGCAGAGTCAGGGATCCGTGATCAAAAGACAGAGTGACAAGCCCATCAGTGACACCACAGAACCCAAAGGAGCTGGTGAAAAGCACACTCATCACCCTCCTTCCACGTGACACGGCGACCGTTAAGTTATGCAGCAGGCACCACATACGCCATTGACAACTGCCCCCCGAGAAATAAAAATAATATGCCAAAGCATTTAAATACTGGAAAAATCATGAGAGATAAAGCAGGTATGAATAAAAAGCTGTGATTGTTGAGAGAAGGAAACGCCGTCCAGTGAGAATTCCGGCTCCTCAAGGTTGACTCCCAGAAGATCAGGTGCTGTGTACAGAGGTTTCTTTGCACTAAGTCGGAGATTCTGGATTTAGGCCACTCCGGCCCATCAGGCTGAGGCCAAGCTAGAAGGTGACACAACAGCAAGGCTGAGCCCACGGGCAAGGTTAAACCAAAATGTCCGCCCATAAAGAAGTTCAGGGGCGAGAGCCAGACCCACGGGGTCACGGGCTGCGGCAGACACGAATCAAAGACAAGGACGGACCTGCCCACCAGGAAACAGGAGTCAGACGCGGGAGTGTTAGCTGAGTCCGAGAAGCACATTAACTTTTTCTTTTTAAGGACATTCTGGTATTTCATCTGAAAGCGCCTCTGTTTAAAAGAATTCTCCACTATGGCCAACTAATCTTCGACGAAGCAGGAAAGAATGTCCAATGGAAAAAAAGACAGCCTCTTCAATAAATGGTGTTGGGAAAACTGCACAGCCACATGCAGAAAAATGAAATTGGACCATTTCTTACACCACACACAAAAATAGACTCAAAATGGATGAAGGACCTCAATGTGAGAAAGGAATCCATCAAAATCCTTGAGGAGAACACAGGCAGCAACCTCTTCGACCTCAGCCGCAGCAAGTTCTTCCTAGGAACATCGCCAAAGGCAAGGGAAGCAAGGGCAAAAATGAACTATTGGGATTTCATCAAGATCAAAAGCTTTTGCACAGCAAAGGAAGACAACTGACAGAATGGGAGAAGATATTTGCAAATGACATATCAGATAAAAGACTAGTGTCCAAAATCTATAAAGAACTTAGCAAACTCAACACCCAAAGAACAAATAATCCAATCAAGAAATAGGCAGAGGACATGAACAGACATTTCTGCAAAGAAGACATCCAGATGGCCAACAGACACATGAAAAAGTGCTCCATATCACTCGGCATCAGGGAAATACAAATCAAAACCACAATGAGATATCACCTCACACCAGTCAGAATGGCTAAAATCAACAAGTCAGGAAATGACAGATGCTGGCGAGGATGCGGAGAAAGGGGAACCCTCCTACACTGTTGGTGGGAATGCAAGCTGGTGCAGCCACTCTGGAAAACAGCATGGAGGTTCCTCAAAATGTTGAAAATAGAACTGCCCTATGACCCAGCAATTGCACTACTGGGTATTTACCCTAAAGATACAAACGTAGTGATCCGAAGGGGCACGTACACCCGAATGTTTATAGCAGCAATGTCCACAATAGCCAAACTATGCAAAGAACCCAGATGTCCATCAACAGATGAATGGATAAAGAAGAGGTGGTATATATACACAATGGAATACTATTCTATGCAGCCATCAAAAGAAATGAAATCTTGCCATTTGCGTCAACGTAGATGGAACTAGAGCGTATCATGCTTAGCGAAATAAGTCAAGCAGAGAAAGACAACTATCATATGATCTCCCTGATATGAGGAAGTGGTGATGCAACATGGGGGCTTAAGTGGGTAGGAGAAGAATCAATGAAACAAGATGGGATTGGGAGGGAGACAAACCATAAGTGACTCTTAACCTCACAAAACAAACTGAGGGTTGCTGGGGAGAGGGGTGTTGGGAGAAGGGGGTGGGATTATGGACATTGGGGAGGGTATGTGCTTTGGTGAGTGCTGTGAAGTGTGTAAACCTGGCGATTCACAGACCTGTACCCCTGGGGATAAAAATATATGTTTATAATAAAAAATAAAAAAAAAAAAAAGAATTCTCCACTTACTAAGTAATCAGGAAAGGAATATCCACCATGTGCAAGACACTTTGGAATGAGTCATCTGCTACCTCCAAGTTCACTGGGATCAGCCTTCTAAGTCAGAGCCGTTTGCACCCTCAGGGCGGAAGGGCCTGCCTTCCCTTCGTGCTCCATTCTGGCCAGCTCTGCCCAGGCCACTGGGTTTGGAATCATGACCAGGCTTTCCCTGCTCGGGGCTTTCACATACTGGAATGCTCCCTCCTCCTTGTGTGGTTTGTGCTTCCTCATTCTCCGCGGTTACTTGAAACATCACCTCCTCAGAGGGGAGCTTGTGGACAGCCCCGGCACCATCTTCCCCACACACATGGGCTCCACAGCCCTTATCTCAAGGTTAAGGATATATTCAAGCTTCATTTCCTTATTTGTTTCCCATTTCCCCAACTACGCTTTAAAAAAGAAAGGGACACACGCATCTCCCTCATCAAGACATCCCCAGTGTCTGTCTCATAGCCAACTCCCTGTGAACCCGTCCTCCAGGAAAACATCTCAGACCATCACACACACACACACACACAATGTATTTTGATGAAAAATGCAGGTTTCAAAATAACATTTCTTTGAAAAAAATAAACCACATTTCTTTTCTATTTCATGATACTCAAAAATTGTTTTAGAAGTATGCAAGAAATAATTCACCTGCACAGTATCAAATGATTTTATTCAGATTCTAACATGTCCTGAGCAAAAAAGTAACTAAGAACCCAAAAATAGAAAATGGGGTTAATCTGACAATTACTGGATTATTTTATTTTGTTTTTTGTTTGTCTGGAAGATCCTCCATAGCAAGATAAAGGGTCTCATTGATATTTATGTCATCGGTGCCCTGCAAAGCGCCTGGCAATTAAGAGGACCTCATTTAACGAGTGTTCAATTAGAATTTTTTTTTTAATTTGAAACTAATACATGAGAGCTGTGATTAAAAGTATAGGATTATAGGAAGTGAAAAAAACTTTCCTTCCATCCCCTAAAATGATTCATTTTACAGAGGTAGCCGATAAGGACAAGATGATATATATTCTTTGATTTTTTTTTTCTATGCATTTTTTACCAAAAACTCACACACCAAGGGACTACAGATGCTGCTTCATAACTCCCTCTGTGCACCCAATATACTGTAGATATGTTTATATGTCTTCAAATGTAGATATACTCCCAATTTTTTTTAAGATTTTTTAAAATTTTATTTATTTGACAGAGAGAGAGATCACAAATAGGCACAAAGGCAGGCAGAGAGAGGGGGAAGCAGGCTCCCTGCTGAGCAGAGAGCCCGATGTGGGGCTCGATCCCAGGATCCCGAGATCATGACCTGAGCCGAAACCAGAGGCTTAACCCACTGAGCCACCCAGGTGCCCCCTGCTCCCTTATTTCTAAAGGCCATATGCTACTCCACATTTTATTTAACCACATCCCTTCCTGTGGGCACTTAGGTTTTTTCCACTATTAAAAATAAGAAAGCAATGAACATCATCTACGATTGCCCAATTAGGGAGGCATAAACACAGGATCGATTCCTAGAAGTAGAGCCACCAGGTTCAGTGATGAACTTAAGCCACCCAATGGCTGTTATATTCACGTAAACCCTTGCACACACTGGGGATATCTTTTTTTTTTTTTTTTTTTTAATCTTTGCCAATGTGACAGGTGAAAATCAGCTGACAGTTCAAATTGCGTTAACGGTGGGGGTACCTGGGCGGCACAGCCCTTAAGTGTCTGACTCACAGACTTGGCTCAGATCTGTTCCTGGGGGTCGTGAGACTGAGCCCCACGTGGGGCTCTGCGCTCAGCGTGGGGTCGGCCTGCGACTCTCTCCCTCTGCCCCTCCGCTCACGCTCGCTCTCTCTGAAACAGATCAGTAAACCTTCAAAAAAATTACCTTCCTCATGAGTGAGGCTAAACGGCTTTTCCCAGCGTTAGCTGCCTTCTGCTGTTCTTCGCTAAGTCAGGAAGACCCTCGGAAGCATCCGGGCAGGCACGACGCTGAGCGCCCGAGCGGGAGGCTGGGAGGCGCCGAGCCCGCGAGCAGGACGCCCGGGGCCCGCGAGCAGGACGCCGTGGAGCCCGCATGCAGGACGCCGTGGAGCCCGCATGCAGGACGCCGTGG
>NC_081568.1:7122973-7134234 GCF_022355385.1 Mustela nigripes
GCATGCAGGACGCCGTGGAGCCCGAGAGCAGGACGCCCGGGGCCCGCGAGCAGGACGCCGTGGAGCCCGCATGCAGGACGCCCGGGGCCCGCGTCCAGGCACACCCAGCCCGGACCGCCCAGACCTCCGCCTCTCCGGCCCATCCGGCCCAGCTCCTCCCCAACCCTAGCCCCAGGCTGCTGCACCACGGGCTTTCCTCCTCTGTCATGCGCGGCCGTCGTCTCAGCGGCCGTGCCCTCCGCTCTTCGCCACCGCAGCCTTTAACAGAGCAAGTAACAATGCGGGCATCAGGAGAAGACGCAGCGTCTCCTCCGAGCGGTGCGAGGTGCGGGCGGCGCGGGCGGCACGGAGCAGAGGGAGCGGGACAGGCTCAGGGGTAGCGGCCGCCTCTGCCGCGGAGCGCGGTGAGAGCGGCACACGGGCCCCCATTCCTGAGCCTCGAGCCGCCCCGCATCGGGGAACCGCGGCACCGGGCTCGGCACCTCCGCGCCACGCGGCGCGCCCACGTGCTTATTACCCGCAACACGAAGCCACAGCACGGGAGCCATCCAGTCCCTCTTCAAGCCCTCACTGCACAGCAGACCCCCGAACGACAGGAGTAACTGCTCCCTGGCCCCACTGGGAAGCACGACGACAATCTCTTCATCCGGAGGGGCCCCGCTCGGGGCGTCACCCTGGGGACCCGCAGGGGCGCGAAGAGGGCGCTGCCGACGCAAGGCAATGCGCATGCGCCTCACTCCGCCCCGCCCCCCCCTCCGAGGGCTGACGTGGCGCCGCGCAGAGCTGGTCTCCCAAAATACCTCTTGAGTAAAGGAGTGACTGATGTGGCCACCAGGAAGCTCTCAAGAACTGTTCTTTTTTTCCTCTCTCTTAGAATCTGTTTCGACCATGGGTTCCCCACCATAGCGCTACAGACATTTGGAGTTTGAGAATTCTCTGGGGCAGAGCGGCCATCGCGTGCATGAGATGCTGCTCGGCAGCGTCCTTGTCCTCTAACCACGGAACTGCACGAGCACACGCCGTCCCAGCAAGCTGTGACAACTACAACTGTATCAGACATTACAAAAGGAGTCCACGCCCCCCCTCTTCAGAACGCCGGGTGTGGACTATGGGAAAACAACCAGATATATTTGCTTATTAAAAAAAAAAAAATACAATGCTGATTATTGCTTAATTTTTACTATATTCCCTATTCTAAAGCTCTTTTTGAAAGTTGAGCCAATGATATAAGCTATAAGGTCGCAAAATAAGTCATCAGGGCTATTTACAAGGGATTGGAGAGTATTAACTGCCTGGGGCAAATCCGTCATTAGCTGCTGCTGATCTGGAGGGGGACCCAGCATTAATAATTCAATAGAGGAAAGGCTGCAGGCAATAAAACCTTAGGGTTATTTATTTAGCCAATTAGATTTGGTTTTGGTGGCAACCCTGCTTCTGTGAGTATGAATAAGCCGTGTGTATTCTTCAATTAATCAGGGAAATTGTACATCGCAAATCTGTTCCTATTGCTTTGAGTTGCAAGATGTGAGTCTCAAGTGGTCCTCCAGCCTTCGGAGGAGGAGAAACCAGCTCACAAGTAGGGCACACTGATGATGTAACGACCCCTCCCATGAAACAGAGAGTCCAGTGGCAAGGGTGTCAGGTGCGTCAGCCCTCCGCACCTTCCTAGCCTTCCATCCTCAATCCAAGGCAAGACAGAATGAATCGCACCGGGGAAAATTTCGACCCGCTGACCCGGGCACAGGCACAGTTCATTACTGGGTAGAGATGAACCATCCTAACCACTAAGAGGCTGAAAAATGCCATATGAGATATACATCTGGTATAATACATGCCAGATGATTCCTGTGTACACTTTGCACGCAGATTTCTGTTTAAACGGTTAGAGACTTTTTCTTTTCTTTCAAGTCAGTTACAACCAGAGTGTTTCCATTTGTACTGCACATTTCACTTCTTCTTCCCTTTCTCTCTCTCCCTGACCTTTCTTTTGGTTCCACTCATTTGTTTAGAGACCAGACTGAATCACAACAGAGGTGCCTGCAGGCTCTGAGTTTCCAGAAGGCCGGGTGTCCACAGAGATCAGGGGCTGGCTCACCGAAAGGCCACAGACAAGGCTCCAATGAGGAGGTGACTTTTTCCACGGACTCGTCTCCCATCTAAACAGAGCACAGCCCTGCACAGCCCCCACCACCCCACACCCCAGTCGGGATCCTAATGCATAGACAACATCTATTTTTCAGCCTCCCTGGGGACAAGGGTCAATCAAATGGCCCTTTTGAAGGCACAAAATGGAAATCACATCTCCAAACCATTCTGTTTCACTGAAATTGAACCAATGGTTCTGTAAACAAAACAGTCTCTGCTCCTCATGAAATTTCACTGACCCTCAAAATTACCTTTGTCAACCCAAACATATTTTTCTCTGGTCCTTGAATGTGCTATGGCTGTGATCACCAAGGCCAGCGGCACACACAGGGACGTAGAGAGGTCAAGGGCTGTGACATGAGGCTGAACACAGCTTCACATTCCCCCCACCACGGTCATGGACAGACCCCCGACTCCAGAAGGTCCAGACCATCTTGCCATCTTTTCACATGTGGCACCTGGGAAGAATATCCTTCTAATATCCTAGTAAGGCAGAAAAGCGGCTTCCAAGAACAGAACTCAGGGCAAGTAAACTGTGATTGAGGAAAGGAAGGGCAGTCAAGAGCACAAGACACGACCTGAAGTGGGCATCCCCAGAGGGAGGCATTCTGGATGAGAGGGAGGAGAGGAAAAATGGCCCGTCGTGGGCATCCATTAACAAGCAACATGGGGGCACCTGGGTGGCTCAGGGGGTTAGGCCTCTGCCTTCGGCTCAAGTCGTCATCTCAGGGTCCTGGGATCAAGTCCCGCATCGGGCTCTCTGCTCTGCAGGGAGCCTGCTTCCTCCTCTCTCTGCCTGCCTCTCTGCCTACTTGTGATCTCTGTCTGATAAATAAAATCTTTAAAAAAACAAAAACAAAAACCACAAGCGACATGGATATGGGTCACTGGAAGCACATGGGGTATCCAGTGCATGCTGGTCAATGTCTCATAACCAGATTTCCGGAGAGCCTAATTCCGTGCTACAAGAAGATGCCCCTGAACGGAGGTGGGAAGAGGTGCACAACACTGGTGGGGCCCTGAGACCCATTTCCCTTGTTTGGGGTTTTGCTCTGCAAGGTGCTTCATCTGGGCTTCAGCACAGGGGTCTCGAATAATCATTTATTCTAGGAAATTCAAGGGAGCCTCTTTCCTTTATCTGTCTACATCTGCCTTTATAAAATTCTTAGGAATTGAAAAATTCATGAAGAGCACATATTAATTTAAATCCCAACTTCAAAGGACCGTTTGTCATTTTTCCTGTTGTGACCCTATTGTGGTTAAATATTGCATGAAATTATTATGCCCCTAATTGGGAGTCAGAAGCACTTCAGAGAATGGCCTTGATTGACAAAGGCAGTACACCGTCTCCTTCGGGACTCCTCGGCCTCCCCCCACCTGTCCCTCCATGCTCCCCTTCTCTCTCCTGTCCCCTCCCCAGTTGGCTCTCGCTCCCGGCTCCCCCTTCTTGCCCTCCCCACTCCATCTCTCTCGGGCTCCTCTCTCAACTTCTCAGGAAGGCAAAGTTCCCAACTCTTATCTTCATGAACTACCTAGAAACCCGGGCCCTGGTTGCCAGGCATATTTAAAGGAGTGACTTGCCAGATGACAGAGCCAACAGGAAGAAATAAATGAATGAAATCACCGCCAAATACCATCCATAACAAAAGACTGAACCAAGCTCTGAGTGCCAAAGTATAGAGTATCCTTACAGACGTAATAGTATGTATCAAAACAAGTCCCCCAGGACAAAAAGGGTATGATAATTTACACAGGTGAGTAAATTAGTAACCACTCACATAAAGGTAGCCGGATTGCTGCAGTAAGAATTGCAGTGTCATTTCTCTTTACGTCCTGGTGTCCCTTACCCTGGCGTGCACTAACCAAGCCCTTAAATTACATTCTTCTGTATCGAAAGGTTCAGAAGAGAAAAGCAAAGCAGACCCAATGACTACAAAGCTTCAGTTACAAAATGAGTGCAGTTAAAAAAAAAAAAAAAACATTCAAAGACTTGGGGGAGGGAAAAAAGCAGCTGTGGAGGAATCAGAGAATAAAAACCTATCGAAGATACAGATAATGTCAAAGGCAATTATGGCTTTCTGTTGACACAGACCGCACTGCCAGTGTGAGCAGGAACAGATAGGAAGTAACAGGACTTGACATGTGACAGCCCCTGGGAGCCGATTCATTTATTCACAAAATCACTCTCTGCAAGGCGGGGGGCCCAGGAAGGACCGAACCCATATTCTGGCACCTGAGAATCATAAGGAAAGGAGAGAAAGAACAGTTTCCATTGAACAAGTGAAAATGGGAAGCGGTGCTTATTCACAGTTTTTTGGAAAAAAAAAGAAACAGATTTGCAACTTGAAACCATCAAATGCAGGCAATTTCATAAAAAAACTTTCTCCCAAAGATTAAGGCAAAGCATGTGCTCCATGCTCCTCTGTTCAATAAAACAGAAAGCCATGTTTGTGGTTTTTCTAATTATTTGGCAAATATGTCAACAATAATTATCCCTTAATATCATTTCACTGGCCTCCCACAGTCAGGAAAATATAAAAAATTCTTTACGTGATCTCCGTGTTAATAACACACTGCTTCTAAGCATATCATCAGGAGGTTGTAAGCAAATGGTTGGCGGACACAGTCAACACCCACTGTCTTGGAAGTTAATGATACTAAACAAAAACACTGAAAGAACTGTCATTAAAGGTCGCGCTTTAATAACACCGCAGGAGAATTATTTAACATCTCAAGCAAAGGACTAGAAACACATCAGTAGACTTTATGGTATCACATTTAAAATGATCACACTGATTTTTATATATTGGTATATTTCTTGCTAGAAGTTCATTTATTCACAGTTATGTGTTCTTTGGATCATTCATATAGTTAATTATTGCTCTGGCCTAAATGTTTGCGTCCTCTCCTCATCAAATTCATTTGTTGGAGCCTAACCCCCAGGGTGATGGTGTTGAGAGGTAGGGCCTTTGGACGGGAGCCCTCAGGAGTGGGATTAGCCCATATAGAAAAGGTTCTTGTGTGATCGCTCAGCCTCCGTCTGCCATTTGCGGGAACTGCACGGTTCTGTCTGGTTCCATAACTAGGCTTTTCCCGGACACCAAATCTGCCAGCACCTTAATCTTGGACTTCCCAGGCTCTAGAACTGTGAGCAATTTCTGTTGTTTATAAGCCAGTGAGCACGGCACGGTGTTTTGTTACAGCAGCCCGAAAGAATGAGGACAATTAGGAAGTTGGCATGAAGAAAGCACCGGATGGATACCATGGAATGTCGATTTCAGTTCAACTACCATTTCATTTGACCCAGCTCCCGAGGTGGCTGATTACCTAATGCATCGGCAGTATTAGGGCTCTGGGGAGCCCATGCTGCAGGGTCCCTAGAGTGTGGGTCATCATCTCCTCCGCCCCCTACCCTCCATCACACATGCATCTCCAGAGGCAGTGTGGTTTCTGCTCACCAGAAAACCAGGGGTAGGGTTGCCAGATTTAGCAAAGAAAAACACAGGATGTGCAACTGAATTTGAATTGCAGATAAACAGCACAGAGCTCTTAAGGTTAAATGTAAATTTCAGATAAACAGTGGATACTTCTGGGCAACGGGGTAAGTACAGGACAGATTCATCCTGACACAATTATGCACTGTTTATCTGAAGTTTAAATTCAAATGGGCCCTGCATATTTTATCTGGCAACCTCAGCCTGAGGAATCTGTGTGAACCCTTGTATAATCCAGGGTCCAGATCAAGGGTGGGGCCGAGATGCCCTCGGGGCGCGTGAACCTGGCTCCTCTTCCCACCTGCGCATGCCAACAGGACAAAGGATGGTCGCATTTAAAAGAAAGGGATGAGGCATCTGGATGGCTCAGCTGGTAAAGCATCTGCCTCCGGGGCTCAAGTCATGATCCTGGAGCCCTGGGATCTGCCCGGCTAGGGCTCCCTACTGGGCAGGGACCCTGCTTCTCCCTCTCCCTCTGCTCCTCCCTCTGCACTTGAACTTGAGCTAACTCTCTCTTATTGTTATTTGCTTATAAATAAATAACATCCTTAAAAAAAATATAAAAGAAAGTGTTCAAGGAAGTTCTGGAAGACATGGAGAAATTTCCACGTGGACCAGAAATCCTGAGGAATCCTTGAAAGACAGGAAGGAAATCCGCTCATCTACACAGAGGAAAGAAACCACAGCTTCAAATACAAACGAAAAAGATTGCTGGGAAACACGGCGGTGCCTTCAGAGCTGCTCCAAGTTCAGAAGCAACAATGCAATGAGAAAGAAAAGTAAAATCCATGGGATTACCTGGGAAGCCCTGTCCAGAACCACCAGACAAGGCTGCTTGCTGCCCCCACCCTGGGTAAAGCAGCCAGAGCACCTTCTCCCCAGAGGGCACCATCAACATAAGGACGGGGGCAGAAAAAGCCAGGGGAGCCCTAAATGACTGCTAACACCCAGGAGGCACCAGAAGAGGACCCACATGTGCCCACTCCACCCATTTCAATCACTGAACTCCAGCCACGAAAAAGCCAGAGTACAGCCACAGGTAAGCGACTATAGCTCTGGGGCACCTGGATGCCTGGGTGGCTCTGTGGGTTAAATAGCTCTGGGGCACCTGGACGCCTGGGTGGCTCTGTGGGTTAAGTGTCTGCCTTCAGCTCAGATCATGATCCCAGCGTCCTGGGATCGAGTCCCCATGGGGCTCCCTGCTTGTCGGGAAGTCTGCTTCTCCCCCTTCCCCCCATCCCCCGCCTGCTGCTCTGCCTACTTGTGCTCTCTCTCTCTCTCTCTCTCTGCCAAATACATAAATAAAATCTTTAAAAAGAGAGAGAGAGAGACGGCAACCTCTCTAAGGCAACCTCAGGACCAAGAACCTCAGGTAAACCAACATCAAGATAAGGAGGCACCACAGAGCTACATGGCTCCTACATTTAGCCTTCGAGGTTTTGTATTCTCGCTGCCATCAGGAATAGAATCGTTACATTGCATCTATCAACCAGTTCTTGCTGGTAAACAGACAACTGTTGACTCTGGCATATTGATTGTGTAACATGACAACCTGACAAAATTCTTATTTCTTCTGATACTTGGAAATGATTAACTTGTGTTTAGGGGCCAAACACATGGATAGATTTTGTATTTTCTTTTTTTTTTTTTTTTAAGATTTTATTTATTTATTTGACAGAAAGAGATATCAAAAGTAAGCAGAGAGGTAGGCAGAGAGAGAGGGAGGAAGGAGGCTCCCTGCTGAGCAGGGAGCCCAATGTGGGGCTTGATCCCAGGACCCCGAGATCATGACCTGAGCCGAAGGCAGTGGCTTAACCCACTGAGCCAGTCAGCTGCCCCTGATTTTGTATTTTCATATCTTATCTTCCTTCTCATGCAACTGCATGGCATAACACGTCCAGTCCATCACTGGGACAGATATCACTGGGACATCACTGGGTCAGACAGCCTCCTTGTCTTTTTCCCACCTTCAGGGCGAGGAAACGAGCTACCTCCCACATGTCGCTCACGCAGCAATTCGGAAATGCTCCACCAAACGCTCGCCTGGGAGGCTGGCTAACCCCCACCGTGGCTTGAATCACCTGCTCCCCCGTGCTCCCTCAGACGAGTCCTATCGCAATGGGTGTCTCCTTCTGCACGTGGACTGAGATGAAATTGGAACAACCACACTCGCAGATGGCGGTAATTTTGTATCTTGCATGGTATGTAAATGACATTTATACAATGACTCAGATGCAAAATGCACTGCCTTTCACAGGTGACTTTGCTGTGAAAGCCCGTTTTGGCCCATTATATTGTACTATGACTTTATTCTGCTCTTTGTCTGCAACATTATTCATCGCCACCCTCAGGTTAGGAAAATCAGTGACTCATCTCAGCCCTGCGTCTATCGAATGCCATCATCCATGTAGGGCAGATGCACACACCTGCGTTTGATGTCAAGTTAGATCAGTTCCTAAAGGGTCCCGGTTTCTGCTCTCTACCGTGGTGCTTGTTGTCTCCGGATCACAAGTGTTTATGTCCAATATTTACTTGTTATGTCCTGGATTAAAATTTGCCCACTTGGGGGTCTTTTCTGCAAACAAAAAGATATTTAGGTCTATCTGAAATCCACCATCTGTTTAAAAAAATGTGTAAAAGAATGGGCACCTGGGTAGCTCAGTGGGTTAAAGCCTCTGCCTTTGGATCAGGTCATGGTCCCAGGGTTTTAGGATCGAGCCCCGCATCGGGCTCTCTCCCCAGCAGGGAGCCTGCATCCTCCACTCTCTCTCTGCCTGCGTCTCTGCCTCCTTGTGATATCTGTCTATCAAATGAATAAATAATATCTTTTTAAAAAATTGTTCAAAAGATAATGTTAGAAATCTGTGACATTCCTTCCCAATTAGTCAAATTTTAGTATGAACTATCCTCCTGTGTTCTTTTGCATTTTAACTCAACACAGACTTGTTTGCAAAAATCAATAAAGAAACAAGAGCATTGAATGACACATTGGACCAGACGGACCTCATAGATATATACAGAACATTCCACCCTAAAACAACAGAATACTCACTCTTCTCAAGTGCACATGGAACCTTCTCAAGAATAGACCACATACTGGGTCACAAATCAGGACTCAACCGATACCAAAAGACTGAGATTATTCCCTGCATATTCTCAGATCACAATGCTTTGAAACTGGAGCTCAATCACAAGGAAAAGTTCCGAAGGAACTCAAACACCTGGAAGCTAAAGACCACCTTGCTTAAGAATGCTTGGATCGACCAGGAGATCAAAGAAGAACTGAAACAATTCATGGAAACCAATGAGAATGAAGACACTTCGGTCCAAAACCTATGGGATACAGCAAAGGCGGTCCTGAGGGGGAAATACATCGCCATCCAAGCCTCCCTCAAAAAAATAGAAAAATCCAGAACACAGCAGCTGTCTCTACACCTTAAAGAACTGGAGAATCAATAACAAATCAAACTAACTCCACACATAAGGGAAATAATCAAGATTATTTATAACATATTATATAATATATACATATATATAATAATATTTATAATCAGAGATCAATGAGGTAGAAACCAGAGATACAGTAGAACATATTGATGAAACTAGAAGTTGGTTTTTTGAAAGAATCAATAAGATAGATAAACCACTGGCCACACTAATCCAAAAGAAAAGAGAGAAAGCCCAAATTCATGAAATTATAAATGAAAAGGGAGAGATCACAACTAACATCAAGGAAATAGAAACAGTCATCAGAGGTTATTATCAACAGTTATATGCAAATAAGCTAAGCAACCTAAATGAAATGGATGCATTCCTGGAAAACTATAAACTCCCAAAATTGAACCAGGAAGAAATTGACAACCCGAATAGACTGATATCTAGTAACGAGATGGAAGCAGTGATCAAAAACCTCCCAAAAAACAAGAGCTCAGGACCGGATGGATTCCATGGGGAATTCTACCAAACTTTCAAAGAAGAAATAACACCTATTCTCCTGGAGCTGTTTCAAAAAATTGAAGCAGAAGGAAAACTTCCAGACTCTTTCTACGAAGCCAGCATTTCCCTGATGCCCACATCAAAAAGGAGAATTTCAGACCAATATCACTGATGAATATGGATGCTAAGATTCTCAACAAGATCCTAGCCAACAGGATCCAACAGCACATTAAAAAGATTATCTACCATGACCAGGTGGGATTCATTCCTGGGCTACAAGGATGGTTCAACATTCACAAATCAATCAATGTGATAGAACAAATTAATATGAGAAGAGAGAAGAACCACATGGTCCTCTCAATCGATGTAGGAAAAGCATTTGACAAAATCCAGCATCTGTTCCTGATTAAAATGCTTCAAAGTATAGGGATAGAGGGAACATTCCTGAACTTCATCAAATCTATCTATGAAAGACCCACAGCAAATATCATCCTCAATGGGAAAACGCTCACAGCCTTCCTGTTGAGATCAGGAACATGACATGGATGCCCACTCTCACCATTCTTGTTTAACATAGTATTAAAAGTCCTAGCAACAGCAATCAGACAACAAAGAGAAATAAAAGGTATCCAAATTGGCAATGAAGAAGTCAAACTCTCTCTCTTCACAGATGACATGATTCTTTATATGGAAAACCCAAAAGACTCCACCCCAAACTGCTAGAACTCATACAACAATTCAGCAACATGGCAGGATACAAAGTCAATGTACAGAAATCAGTGGCTTTCTTATACACTAACAATGAAAATACAGAAAGGGAAATTAGAGAATTGATTCCATTTACTATAGCATCAAGAACCATAAGATACCTGGGAATAAACCTAACCAAAGAGGTAAAGGAACTGTACTTGAGGAACTATAGAACACTCCTGAAAGAAATTGAAGAAGACACAAAAAGATGGAAGACCATTCCATGCTCTTGGATCAGAAGAATAAACATTGTTAAAATGTCTATACTGCCTAGAGCAATCTATACTTTAATGCCATTCCGATCAAAATTCCACCGGTATTTTTCAAGAGCTGGAGCAAATAATCCAAAAATTTGTATGAAATCAGAAAAGACCCTGAATCACTAAGGAAATGTTGAAAAACAAAAATAAAACTGGGGGCATCACGTTACCTGATTTCAAGCTTTACTACAAAGCTGTGATCACTAAGACAGCATGATACTGGCATAAAAACAGACATATAGACCAGCAGAACAGAGTAGAGAGCCCAGATATGGACCCTCAACTCTATGGGCAAATAATCTTCAACAAAACAGGAAAAAATATACAGTGGGAAAAAAGGACAGTCTCTTCAATAAATGGTGCTGGGAAAACTGGACAGCTATATGTAGAAGAATGAAACTCGACCATTCTCTTACACCGTACACAAAGATAAACTCAAAATGGATAAAAGACCTCAACGTGAGACAGGAATCCATCAGAATCCTAGAGGAGAACATAGGCAGTAACCTCTTCGATATCAGCCACAGCAACTTCTTCAAGATATGTCTCCAAAGGCAAAGGAAACAAAAGCGAAGATGAACTTTTGGGACTTCATCAAAATCAAAAGCTTCTGCACAGCAAAGGAAATAGTCAACAAAACAAAGAGGCAACCCACGGAATGGGAGAAGATATTTGT
>NC_081568.1:7134634-7135234 GCF_022355385.1 Mustela nigripes
CATCACTAGCCATCAGGGAGATTCAAATTAAAACTACATTGAGATACCACCTTACACCAGTTAGAATGGCCAAAATTAGCAAGACAGGAAACAACATGTGTTGGAGAGAATGTGGATTAAGGGGAACCCTCTTACACTGTCAGTGGGAATGAAAGTTGGTGCAGCCACTTTGGAGAACAGTGTGGAGATTCCTCAAGAAATTAGAAATAGAGCTTCCTTATGACCCTGCAATTGCACTCCTGGGTATTTACCCCAAAGATACAGATGTAGTGAAAAGAAGGGCCATCTGTACCCCAATGTTTATAGCAGCAATGGCCACAGTCGCCAAACTGTGTAAAGAACCAAGATGCCCTTCAACGGACGAATGAATGAAAAAGATGTGGTCCATGTACATACACTATGGAGTACTATGCCTCCATTAGGAAGGATGAATCCCCAACTTTTGTAGCAACATGGACGGGACTGGAAGAGATTATGCTGAGCAAAATAAGTCAAGCAGAGAGAGTCAGTTATCGTACGGTTTCACTTATTTGTGGAGCATAACAAATAGCATGGAGGACAAGGGGAGATGGAGAGGAGAAGGGAGTTGGGGGAAATTAG